>NW_019385726.1:0-20290 GCF_000671375.1 Centruroides sculpturatus | reverse complement strand
TTTATTTATTACAAAAAAAATACTTCACATAATCCATATAATTACTTTATAATTTATCCTCATTGACGAAGATATTTTCAAGTTATTGAAATTATAATATAATTGTCTATACAAATTATTTATTTAGTACTAAAATTAATAATTGCAGAAATTAAACAATAACTAAAATACATATAAATATGTTTTATAATAAATTTCGTTAATATCAATAGAGATATTTTGTTATTAATTAATTATATTGCTGGACTTCCTGGTATATTTAGGCCAGATAATTAGGCCGATAAAGGCACTGTCAGAGAATTAAGTGCAAGTCAACTTGCATTCAAATCCTCTCAGTTTTGATTTAGTGAGACAGGATGTTGATCCAGATGCGGGCCAATTTCACAGTATTTAATATCAGTAGAAAAATATAGAAGTTTATGAAGATTTTAATGATAAATATAGAGTTGAAATTTATATTTATTACAAATATTTCTAAATATTATTCTTCCCTTTTTGAGATAGTCAAAAGACAAGGATTGGTTGCTAGGTAACATATAGTATTCTTCTCTTTCTCAACTTCCAAAGTCATCTCGTCTATTTTATCAACTGATGTGTTAGATGCTTCGGGCAAAAATTCTTGAATGTCTTTATTCTTTGTAAAATAATTCAGTTTCATTGTTTTTTTTTTACTAATTTTAACGAAAGATATAATTATTAAATAAGAAAATGTATCGTTAAGAAAAGAGATAAATTGTTTCTTAATTGTGATATATCAATGTGTAATAGCTTATTGTTTATTCTATTCACTTAAATTAACATGTATTTTCTCAAGAGAGTACTTTGATCAATGAATTTCCTGGTGTAGATAATATATCGTTTGATGATTTACTAGACAAAGATGGCCTTAGAAGTTACAAAGTCAAGTATATGTTACCTTGGCAACCAGTCCATTTGAGTCTTGTATTCTACCGTAAAGTAACGCTAATCCCAAATGATTTTACCATCAAAAGTGATAATTACTTAGAGAGTTAATAGTTAATTGAAGTATATTCTTAGACTAGCTACTGATTGTTTCGTTTCTTCAAATGCTTAAAAATTCATAGAGAAAAACTAATTAATACTTTTTATGAACTTGTTTGTGTCGAACAAACAGGAAATTTTTAAAAAATTAAATTGTAAAAATACTGTGGAAAATATTATTAAACTGTATTTAATATGTTTTTAATCGATAAACAAAAATTACGTTTATAATTAATTAGAAAAAAATCGAAAAATTCAGTAAAGAATTCGAGTTTCATTAATTAAATATTTTAATTATTCTTGAAAGTAAATTTTCTGTTCGTTTTCTTCATCAAAATTTGATACATTAAATTAAATTTTGAAATATTTTTACATGAAATAATCAAATAACTTTCTCGTACGATAAGAGTTTTACTATATAAATTTATATATTTTTACTGAGAACATGAATTTATACTCTGTTTCATGTGTTTTATATTATGTAAATATATTTAATTTTTATATTAAACGGTAAATACATTCGTTGAGGAGACTTCTGCATCTCATTTATGAATGTATATATCACTTTGTTCATAAGAGGCTGTTGCATAAAATTTTCAAAAAGTGAAAAGTATTGAAATATAAATTTAAATACTACTTTCTGAAGATTTAAATTCGTGTTTTTACATTTGACTATTGAATTTATTCCTGTGACAAAATTTACTTGTTCATCTGAGTTTATCCTTTTTGAGTAAAAGTGATGTTTCCATCTCTCTCTTTTAGAGTCTGTTATCTGTTTTTAGAGAGAATAAAAAACTGGTAAAGTAACTTCTTGTGAATTGAGAAATAAAACTTTTTAAGTTAAACTACTTTATGCTCTTCCCTCCTCGTACAATATACAATCCATAAACAGCATGTTTATAATGAGCCTTTTCTATGATACTTATGTTATTTATTTGTTTTTAAACTGTATTTTTATACTTTTTTTCCTGTATAATTGGATGTTATATTATAATTTATTTATAAACGTAACTTCTTAAGTATACACGAGATTAATTTAGTAAAAATAATTTATAGTTTGAATATTTTTTACTAATTTTCTTCTTGGTCTTTACTCCCTGTAGGGAATAGGAGGGTCTTTCTTAAGCCTTATCGTGTGTTCGGCTAGGCCCACAATGGATGGTAAGGAATTGGCTTCCGGATTCGATCCCGGATTCCCCAAAGAGATAATTTGATTTGTTTGATTGTATACGGCAACGTAAGTCGCGGGCGATCTGCCAAAGAGGATACCTCCATGGACGACTTTCTATGGGAAACTGGCTCCTATTTAAGTGTTACAAACGTGAAGAAAATCAGGAAAACACCGTGTGGCCAGCCCGTTGGCGAGGTGCGAATCCAAGACGTGTTCAGTGGTTTCAGCCACTCGACCATTTGAACAAGAGACAAAGACCTCAAAAACATTTATTACAAACTATTATATTTCTTATGTATTAATAAAAAGATTTAAAATATTTATTTATTATTTATTAAATAAAAAAATTTATTTTTAGTCAAATTTTGTTATTTAGAAAATATAATTTGTAAAGATTGTTTTCATATAGAAACCTCAAAAAGATAAATGTCATGGTCTCTCCTAACACCCAAAAAGTCTTGTTACTAGATTTTATATTGTGACATCTTAAGTCTACAAGAAATATTTTTCTGAAAAATTCTTCAGTACAACGCATAAGTTAATATTGCTTCATCAGATCCACTCAAATAACTTATGAGTGTCACTTTCTAATCCCATTAGTTATACGTAACAAACGTGTTTAGTTCTTTTCAACAGAATAAAAATTGTAATTTTTGAAAGTACGGTAAACAAATCTGTTGTATGGCAAGGTTCAAATGAATCGAAGAGATTATTTAAAATATATTCATTTCCATTATAATAGTGAAATCTAAATAAGCGCTTTAGAAGCAATATTTTATTGGCCTCTTACAGAAATTGGATAGACTTTTTGTTGCAAGTGAGATGAGTCTGAACTCATTTTATATATGAATCATAGGAGGAAGAAAAACGAGATCTTTTATGGGTAACTGGTTCCTATTTAGCTGTTACTAACGTGAAGAAATGCTTGAAAACTCCACGTTGCAAACTCATTGGAGAGGTGCGAACCCACGACCAATTATCAGTATTCAATGGTTTTTTCTTCGGCTAATTAAATCCTATTTTCAAAAAGATACTTTTTCTAATACGAATTGGAAGTTGATACCGATTTTACAAAAGAAAATTGGACTGATTTTCCCTATAGCCCTATTATCAAGAGAGTCAAAAATTTGAATTGTGTTTAAGAAACTCTTCGAAAGAGAATAAAGACATTTCAATAGCAGATTTATGGTATAAAATATCAAATTCCAGCAATGTTATGCTGGTTAACCAAATCTCTTCGGTTAGAGAGGAATTACATTCAGTTTAACACAATATCTATGAAGTTAAAAACCAATTTTAGTGTACAGCTGGCAAAATTAACAATTTAGAAACGTAAGTTAGAAAATTGTAGGTTAAATTAAAAAAATAATTAATGTGATTTAGAATTAACTCTTTAACTTAATACTTCTACAACGAAAATAGTTTTATATTGCCGTATTCAATCAAAAACGACTCTACTTCGAAATTAAAAAGCTTGATCTTTAAATGTATAAAGAATTTTTAAAATTTTTCTGCTTTTTTTTTAATATAAAGCAAGAGAAAGTATTGATTAAATGGCAAAATATGCATATATCAACTAGTTATACTTTCATTATAGAAGAAAATCCTTTCTTCCTTAATATAATTACCTTAAAATCCACGAATGTGAGCAAAACTTCGCGACAATTATTTAGTATTAAATCAAACAAAATTATACCTATAGCTCAATAGAGAACAATTGGTTAATGCGAACAATTTTTTATTAGACAATTAGTAAATGATAGTCATAAAAACTTTCTAAAAAATACATTTAGTATATTAACTAAGTGAAATCATCAAGGTTTAACAAAAGAAACAGTAGTAGAAAGGGTAAATTTAATCTCTTTTACTCCTGTTTGTTTTTTAAACCTGTTTGTGATAGGGAATAAAATTATGAGTTCACCATTACTCTTATTAACGCTTAAACACTGACCAACCCGTAAAGTTTTCAGAGGTTCTTCTTTCTCTAGGACCCTGCCAACACGAAAATGTAGCTAATGCGAAATCTCACATCACTCCACCCTATTTCATCCCCTTAATATTTCATGATAAACATAACGGTAGACTAATATAACCAAATTTTTAATATAGTTTCAAATAATAAGTTTAAAAGTAAAGATATTAAAATTTCTCAGCTTAAATTTTAAAAGTAGACTAATTGTTTAAGAGCAATTTGTGAAATAATATGGCACTTGTCTATTTGTATCAAATTATATGTGATTATTCAAGATAATATTCAGTTATTTAATTTTTATTTATTATTAATTGCATAATTAAATACACATAAAAAATAATAAAAAAATGTCGATAACAAATAGAAAAAATAAAATAAAATAGAAATAATGTAATTCTTTACTTTTTCTTACAATAAAATTATAAGAAAATGCTAAGATTTAGACGTATAAAGCATCTATTTTCATTCTCCAAATGTTCAGCACGTTATATCATTTCATTACACAATTTTGTAAAATTTTTGCAGTAAAATACAATTTTGAAGAAACTTTTTACTGTAAAATAATGTCTAACAGTGTTTTCTAACTTTATAAAAGAAGAATTTTGTTATATTTATGAAAAAATAGGATTGTTTGCCTACTTTTTCTCAACATTTTTACTTTCCTGGCTCTGTTATATGTTAAAATAACAGAGGAAAAGCGTGTAAATAGGTAAAAAAAAAAACCTTCCAAAATTTTTATATCTTTTGCACTCAATAGATCTTGAAATGCAAAAAAAAAAAACAAATCGGGAGATTTTTCTGTATGTATGGATGTTAGTGTTTTTGTTTACCCTGTTTGAAGCTTAATAATTCCTGTGCTTTTCGTGGAAATTTTCTGAAAATTTGCAGAGAAATTTGTGTATTAAGAGGATTAATGCTGTTAAATTTTAGTGGTTAAAGTTAAAGGGGGTGAGGAGATAAAGAGGGTCGTGTGTCAAATTTCGTGTAGAGTCGAACTTAATGACGACTTTACTCGTTATTATCATTTACAATTTTTTAAATAAAATCCATCTTTACCCTCAAAATTAAGCTTTTTGTCGTTTTATAATAATTAAAAGTACAAAAATTTTTTATATGAAATATCATAACAGATGGCGCCATACGCAGATTTAAATGTTGCCAGGAAAGTTAAGCAACTCGTTGCTGGATATTAATGGCATTAAATATATATATATAGGCCTATTATTTCACAAATTTATTCATATAATAAATAATTGTGTTTACTACTCACGATATTTACTGCTTTATATTTTGACTGTTGCAATATAGTACTACTATACGTTATAATTTAATAAATTATATATTTTAAATAAAATATTTAAGTATCAGAATTAATTCAAAGCTATTGAAATTTTCTATACGTTACACGAATATCCAGTAATACAGTTTTTAAAACACACGAAACGAACGGAGAGGAAATTCATTTCTATCATCCATGACGTAAACACAGGAGACAAAAACCAAGTTTGAAATTAAATATTCATCGTATTGTAATGAATATTTATCTAGAAAATAAAATTAAATAAAAGTACAGAAAATAATATTAATATTCTGAATTCATTTCGAGTTATTGCTGAATTATAGAATAATATATATAGTTGCTTTCTGTACTTTTAATTATAATCATACCGGACTGATTTTCCCATAAAAATTAGAATTCATTTCAATTATTCATTTTAAGTTTACAAAATAATGTCACATTATTGTTGTGTGGCAAGCGGTAACCTTCCTCAGTGGCGGATTAAAGCCTTCTGGGATTCCTAGGCGCATAAGATTGAAGCCCCTCTACGTAATTTTACGAAATCATAAACTAACAACGTTTAATTGTAGCTACAGAATTATTTATAAACTATAATAGGCAATTGCAAACGGTAAAATTGATTAATTTTTTCCAATTTCGGGACACCCGAGATCCGAGGACCCCTCGCGCTTAGCGGATAATTGGGCATTAATCTCCTTCGTATAACTCAATTCGAGCATAAGCAACCTGAACTTTCCTTTAGAACCTCATGTTTTTCAGTACCTCAAGCATGTATCAATACATATATATGTCGATATTCGGCCTTGGTACAATATTGGTACTCAGAATACAGTAAAGCTTATACAAATAAAAGCTTCATATAAAAGGGCCTAAATCTATGCTTGCTTAGTGCCAATTTATAAAGATCCTACATTAAATTAAAATAAATTTAATATTTATACAGTAAAACCTGCTTAAAACGAGGAAAAAAATATATTCTGTACCGTGAGATACCGGTTTACACAGGTTTTACTGTATTTGATTTATATTTTTAAGATATCAAATGAAATTTTTATTTCATAATTCTATAACTGATTAGTAATTTTATATATTATAATACGACACGAAAAGTAAATTTTTGTTATTTTTTTTACAATTTTTAAAACACTTAAATTCTACTTTTTAGATTTATGAGCCACATAAAAATTTTTCTGCTAAAGTATTTGCATTAATAAAAATGTTAAAATATTCAGAATTCGACCTTCTGATTTGTCTTAATTAAGTATAGTCAGTGGATAAATTATATATTATGATTTATGCATAAAAATTATAAATAGTGTAACAAAAAAGAGTAATGAATGAATGTATTTATTCATTCATTAATACTTTTATAATCGTCACGATTATAATTATGATGATTTATTTGCATCAATACGAATATAAATAAAGTTTAATAAATTAGTTATCTAAAACAAAATTATAATGATTTGTATTTATGGATCTCCATTGTTCTATATTTTAAATGAAGTTGATTGAATAGATAACATTTATAATACATGTAGGCTAAGAAAATAAGTAATATTTAAGTAAATATTTTAATGTTTACTGAAGATTTTCGGCTTTAATAAGATAATTTAAAGAGTGAACGTGTCATAAATTACAGTTTAGTATCCTTTCTCTGTTAATTTAAGCAATTATCAAGCTTTTAAAGTGTTTGATTAATTTAGAAGACATTAATCGATTCAGAATCATCATCATACAATTAAGAGAAACTGAATAGAGAGTAATGATATCAAGAAACTAGATACTGTTTAAGAATATACATTAGCATACATTATTTAAAATAATAGTAAAATTAATTACACAAGTTTTTAATAAGAAATTAGAAAATAAACGTTTATAAAATGAAATAATATACAAGACATTAAGATTTAAAGATTACCTATTAAAGATGTTTCTAGAGCAACACGCATCATAGAACAGATAGCTATTTAATAATGTGATCGATGTTGATGTTAGAAGTCAAGCAAAGAGTCAAAATAAATACCTGGATGGGTTCGAGTGATTGATGTGTTTTTCTAGACATCTTAAAGATTTATCGTTCGAATTTAACGAATTTATCTGATTTAATTATTAACAGTGAATAATTCGGTTAATAATTCTACACTATCGAAACACGTTTATTCGGTTGATAAGCAGGATCACACTCTCAACAAACCTCATACTATTATCTTAAATGTTAATGTATAATGATTGAATGCTTATATCTCTTAATAACGAAAACATATTGATATTTTCAAGGAGATTTGTAATGTAAGATGATCGATTTCTAATTTCCTTCACTAGTCTCTTCTTCTTTTAATTTTCTTCAGAAATTTGTTGAAAAATTAGGTATATAACTATATTTTCGAGTTTAAATAATGTGTAAATTATATCTTTGACATTTAATTTATTAAAAGGCTATAATTTTCATAGTATTTAAGCGTACTTTTAAAAACATTTTAATTAATGCATTTAATTTAATATACAGAAATTAAGACGATAAATCGCTTAAAATTGCTTAATTTATTACTTTTACAAATATAAACGTATTTAAACAATTAACACAATCATTATTTATAAGTTTTATATTGAGTAAGTATATTTTCTCCAGAAAATAGTCCACCAGTGACCGAGTAGATAAAACTGAATGCTGGTCATCAACGGTCACATGGAGCTATTCGCGTTTCCTTCACGTGTCAAACACCTAAATAGGGGCCAGTTTCGCATAGAAAATCCTCCATAGAGGTACCCCTCTAATCAACACCTAAATAGGGGCCAGTTTCTTATAGAAAGTCCTCCAGGGTGGCATAAAAACACCTAAATAGGAGTCAGTTTCTCATAGAAAGTCCTCCAAGAAGGCACAAAAACACCTAAATAGGAGTCAGTTNATAAATCATATTAAATTTTTTTTAAAGTTACATTTAAATAATTTAATTTTAATTATGTTCATGTTCTTAATGTTTTAATGTTTAATTTAATGCATTTTCATTAACAAAATATTGTATTAATTCTAGTTTTAATCTCTAATTATTATTTTATGTTTCTATACATCATAATTATGTTACAATGAAATAAATTTTACTAATTTAGGTCTTTGAATAGATACTTTATTACTATATTTAGTCCTAGATAAAAGTTAGGAATTCAGGAATAATCAATAGTGTAGTCGAGTTTATATAAGTAATTAACATATAAAACTCAATTTCATGTTTAAAAATATGACATTAATTACATATCTGTTTTAAAATTTAGAACAAGATATTAATTTACATGTATTTATCGTAATATAACTTAAATAGGCCCATTTATAGGCGTATAGAAAATTTTCTAGGAGGATAAAAACTTAAGACACAAATAATTATTACATGAATGAATTTTTATTTAATTTTTTAATGTTTTGGACTTTTTTCCAAAAGATTAATCAATGCGCTTTATAGCTTTACGGGGTCCAGGGAAATTTGAATTAGGGGTCCCATATACAGTGTTGACTTCAGACATTTTCCTTCGAGGGAGTTTTATGAGGAAATATTTTCTTATAAAAATTAATTCAGGGTCCCGTGTTAATAGAAGCCCAGGCAATTGCGTTTTTTGTCTATAGGATAACGCCCCACTGAAGTAAATTATAGAGTACAGTATTGTATCAAAGCCTCTCCAATGATCGAGGGTGGAATATTACGTATTTCAAACACTTTTACAATTATAATTTGTGGAATTTTTCATTCGATTCGGGGGGGGGCAAGTGTTCCTTTTTTTCTCCTCTTCGTGCGCCCATGGGCCCACTAACCTTGAATAATATATTATTTATAGTTTTTAACATTATAAAGGCTTAAATTACTAAATAAATAAACTACAGTCCTACATTCTAGTAGTGTTTCATTCATATTTTATGTTTCTTTTTTACGTAATCTTATTTTTTTATATATATAATCTTTTTTTCTTCTATCTTATTTTTCTATAATCTTATAAGATAAAATATTAAAGGCTCAACATATAATAAGACATTATTTAATCATTAATCATTGAATAACGTGGAAATTAAGCATTTTAAGCCTCTTAGAAATTTAAAACTTATAGAAAATTTGAATATTCAGATATATTAGGAATTTAATATAATGAATTAATAGATCAATACATTTACTTGATGATTTTGATTAATAAATTATTTAAATTCCATTATATTTGAATGGAAGTAATTGGAATAATCAATGTGTATATATATATACGTGTAAGCAAGCCTATTTATTAATTTAAATATTAATTTTTACTTAAAAAATTTAATAGAATTATATAAATTAAAATATTACTTATTAAATTACCTTTTCCTGTAATTATTTACATATTTATTATTATTATTTTTTCTGTTATATTATTTTAAGAACTCTTAAAAATAAAACCTTTGCAAGTGACTTTTAAAATTTTAAATGAGTATTTTCTATTCTAAGAGATTAAGGATTGTCTCATTAAAATTACAATCCTTTTCAGTAACTTAGAACATCTCCAGTAGATAATGGAAAAGTAACAGAAAAATAATCGAGTTTTACAGTTACACCGTAACAGTATTTACTTCTATTTATTAAAGAATTCGTGGATTTGTAATTCTGAATTTAAAATTAAAATCATTTTAATCAGATTAAGTTAAGTTTCGATACCCTGAGATTTACGAAATAAGCATATTAGAATCGCGTGAAAATGAATAAGATACATGCAAATCTTTGGTTTAGTTGAGTGCTATTTATATTCCTTCTTACTTTTTTTTATTCTAAATTTAGTCTCCAGATTTTTATACAAACTTCTACTGGAATCTACTTTGGTTTTATTTATAAAAATCATGAAAATAAACCTGAAAATTCTGTCAGATTTTCAGAAAAACACGTAAAAGTTTGGTAAAGATTAACAAATTTTCAGGCCTATTTAGAAATGTATTGTTATCTTATAACAATAGTATAAAGGGCAGTGTAAGTTTTAAGAGGGGACTTAGTTCTATTCACAAAAACAGTTTATACATATTGTCAATTATTATTAGATAAAAGAGGAAAGGTGTTTTGTATGCCGCAACAACTCTAAATCCTCTCGAAAAACATCTTACTAAAATTACATAGGTTATACACTAATTTATATCAAAATTTATTTATTACTTTTAATGAAAAATATAAAAATTTCTATAAAATATTTTAACGTAGAAAATAAATAATTATTAAAATTATCATTCATAAATATAGGTCTATTCAGAATCAGATGATCACATAAGTTAAACAAGTTACAACTTATATCCTCACACTGAGTAAACATAGTTTAGGGCCTTACATTTTTTAAGTTTATAATTATATGATGGAGGAGAATACCACTCAATATATAATACATAATATTTGATTGCAACAACAAATCTAATTCTGACCTGTAGGTACTAAAAGGGCCTATAAATAAAGATAATCGGAAGATGAGGAAAAGGGTTCCAAATATCCAGCACAGAGCGCCCATGGAAAAATTTTTTGGGATTCGATCCCGGGCCCCCAGAGCAATAGATTGGCGCCTTAACCATTTCGATCGATAAAATTAAAATATTTATTATATTTAATATAATATTATTTTTCGATTGAATAAATAGTAATTTGAAAATTAATTAAAATTACTTAAATGTTTTTTTATATTACATTTAATTATTTTGAATATTAAATATTTATTTAAGTGTGAATTAAGAAAATGCTAGTAATTTTAAAATACGTTATAATAGTAATGCCCTTGATTTAATATCATCGAATTAGAAAGAAAAGAACAATAAGTTAAAACAACTTTCAAAAATAATCAAGTGTACAAAAGAGATAAATGAAAGTGACATTGTAGTCTTTTTCAATATTGTTTGATGTGATGAAAACACGAAATAACTCCTTTGCAAAAATGGAGAAAACTTGTTATACCACTTTAATTAAGTTATTAATTATAATAAACACGTAGAAAAAAAAAATATAGATGAGTTTGGGTGGAGAAATTGAATTTGAAAATGTTGCTTTGCTTTAGTTGAATGGGTTATAAATCAGTTTAACTCCACCCAAGTTAACAGGTCGAAGATATCTCGTGATAGGTTTTATGACAATATGTTAATCGGATTATGGAGAGACGATGCATTCTTTGTAGAATTCTTACATCCATTTATTATTGGGAAGACAAAATAGGTTCCACCCAAATGGAGCTTGACGCCGATATGTGATATTTTCTAATTACTCAACATTCCATGTTAGCTTGTCATCTCCTCTTGAATCAACTTTGCAAGTTATAAATCTTGCTTACCTTCTTACAAAAACTACTACTTGTAGTCTAGTAGTTTTTTTTTATGTATAAAAATTGAGTATTCCACTGTTTATCGATTGGATGAAAAATAAAGGATAATTTTCATCCAAATACAAAAAAGTAAATAGTTTTTGTATTGAATTTGATGATTCCGTGGATCAAAATAGAGATGACGATACAAAATTATATATATATATAGACTGTATATTTTATTGTTTATCGATTGGGATATGATGGAAAAGTAATTTTTTTTTCCTTTATCAAATTTTGTGATATGATAGTGATATGAAGAGTTTCTTGAGATTGAATTTAGGAAAGATGGATCAATGTGGTAAGAGATGTTTCTTGTGTTTTATTGATTTTAAAATATTCCAAAGATAAATTTTGTATTTTTAAATAATTTATAATACATTCACTTTTAATATTTATATATTTATTAAATATAATAATAAGTTGTTGCTCTGTTTTCATATGGTTTTTGTTTAATATTCATTCAAATTTTAATTTAAAAAAGAATATTCATGTTTCATCAGAATAATATTTTAAATATTGATTTTTAATGATGTTTATTGAAAGGACGTGGTGTTTTAAAATTACGATCAGAATCGAACGTTGTAGCCTTATAAAGAAGATGCTAGCCGGAAGACAATTTTAACAACTAGCTATTTGTATGAGATGTAAAGAAAAAGAAAGAAAAAAAAATAGTAAAAGAAACCAACTTCGGAGTGGAATAGTTGAAACTCTCGAAGGAGAAGTAAAATTGTCAGTAATCGTAAATCTTAGGAATTTTCTACTCTTCGATGTTATCTGAAAAATAACCACACCCTCGTTGATGCTCCGACTCTTCAGATAATAAAATCTCATCCTAAGTGCTCCCGGTTAATGCTACAACGGTTATGTACCACGTGGGTCTTTATTTAGTAATTTTATTACTTCCCATCCATCCCATCAAATAACGAGAGTGATGATAATAAAATACAAAGCTAATGATTGTAGATAGAAAGTCGGCGCATCGAAATATTTCTCTAAATTCTACAACTTATTTATCTTTCGGATATTTAAACAGGTAATTGATTTCGATGGTTTTTTATTCCAGCCACTAAAAATGTTTGTATTTGGTTAAACGAGGATCATTTTGTGCCATGAATGAAGGCAAATCTCATCATGATTATTTTCTCGATCGATATTTGGACATCTGTGCGGGACAAGAGTTGTCTTCACCATATCTTGTCAATATCTTCAATATTCTCCTGTCCATTCATTGTACCAAGATATTGGATCGAAGATTCTTGCGAGCGTAAAATGAGACGGCAGCTGTACCGGTGTTTGCAACTCATTGATATTTAGACATTGATAAATATAATCGGTTTTAGATAAAATGATAAACACGTAAATAAATCACTCTAATTTTCTTGCTTGTAGTAGTTTAAAATTCGTCTCTTGTCCCCTTAACTCAAGAATGCGATATTAATGACTTTGTCCGGAGTTTAGAGAATGAATAAAGGTGGAGACGCTGTTTTCGTAATTAGGAACCATTAGAGAGTCGTTGTAAACGGTTTGCATCTCTCTTATTACTGGCATGTCCTTGTCCGTATTGTTGTCTCCTAGTTAATGATGGTGGACGAACTCCTGCCAACTCGATACCCTCTTATACTGTCTACTAGATATGTATTTCTTATCAATCAGCGCTTTTGTACATCTCCTGACGTCAACGGAGACGAACAATGCTCTTTTATATCGAAGAGATATTGTCATTCTTTTCTCTAAACGAATACATCAGACCTCGGTTTATGATCGTGTCCCCATTGTTTCTTAAAGAATACCTTTTATTAAATGATTTATTACTGATTAACATAACCTTGGCTTTTAATTTCTTTCTAAACATTTGAAAAAAACATTAAAGAAAATGACCTTAAAGCTGATAAAATATGTAAATTTGTCTACGAGTTTCTACTCCAGACAATAGATTTCATGCTTCGTAAAGTTTGCTCGAGATCTTTAGCTTTCTTTTTTAAATTAACATGTTTAACTTACGATTTATAGGTAGATATTAAATAAATTTAACTAAAAAATTTAAAATACTTTATATAAATAAATAAAGATTAACATGAAACACGAATTCATTTACATGAAACAAAATTTACCATTTATTATTTCAAACAATAAATGTNCAATTAGTAAATGATAGTCATAAAAACTTTCTAAAAAATACATTTAGTATATTAACTAAGTGAAATCATCAAGGTTTAACAAAAGAAACAGTAGTAGAAAGGGTAAATTTAATCTCTTTTACTCCTGTTTGTTTTTTAAACCTGTTTGTGATAGGGAATAAAATTATGAGTTCACCATTACTCTTATTAACGCTTAAACACTGACCAACCCGTAAAGTTTTCAGAGGTTCTTCTTTCTCTAGGACCCTGCCAACACGAAAATGTAGCTAATGCGAAATCTCACATCACTCCACCCTATTTCATCCCCTTAATATTTCATGATAAACATAACGGTAGACTAATATAACCAAATTTTTAATATAGTTTCAAATAATAAGTTTAAAAGTAAAGATATTAAAATTTCTCAGCTTAAATTTTAAAAGTAGACTAATTGTTTAAGAGCAATTTGTGAAATAATATGGCACTTGTCTATTTGTATCAAATTATATGTGATTATTCAAGATAATATTCAGTTATTTAATTTTTATTTATTATTAATTGCATAATTAAATACACATAAAAAATAATAAAAAAATGTCGATAACAAATAGAAAAAATAAAATAAAATAGAAATAATGTAATTCTTTACTTTTTCTTACAATAAAATTATAAGAAAATGCTAAGATTTAGACGTATAAAGCATCTATTTTCATTCTCCAAATGTTCAGCACGTTATATCATTTCATTACACAATTTTGTAAAATTTTTGCAGTAAAATACAATTTTGAAGAAACTTTTTACTGTAAAATAATGTCTAACAGTGTTTTCTAACTTTATAAAAGAAGAATTTTGTTATATTTATGAAAAAATAGGATTGTTTGCCTACTTTTTCTCAACATTTTTACTTTCCTGGCTCTGTTATATGTTAAAATAACAGAGGAAAAGCGTGTAAATAGGTAAAAAAAAAACCTTCCAAAATTTTTATATCTTTTGCACTCAATAGATCTTGAAATGCAAAAAAAAAAAACAAATCGGGAGATTTTTCTGTATGTATGGATGTTAGTGTTTTTGTTTACCCTGTTTGAAGCTTAATAATTCCTGTGCTTTTCGTGGAAATTTTCTGAAAATTTGCAGAGAAATTTGTGTATTAAGAGGATTAATGCTGTTAAATTTTAGTGGTTAAAGTTAAAGGGGGTGAGGAGATAAAGAGGGTCGTGTGTCAAATTTCGTGTAGAGTCGAACTTAATGACGACTTTACTCGTTATTATCATTTACAATTTTTTAAATAAAATCCATCTTTACCCTCAAAATTAAGCTTTTTGTCGTTTTATAATAATTAAAAGTACAAAAATTTTTTATATGAAATATCATAACAGATGGCGCCATACGCAGATTTAAATGTTGCCAGGAAAGTTAAGCAACTCGTTGCTGGATATTAATGGCATTAAATATATATATATAGGCCTATTATTTCACAAATTTATTCATATAATAAATAATTGTGTTTACTACTCACGATATTTACTGCTTTATATTTTGACTGTTGCAATATAGTACTACTATACGTTATAATTTAATAAATTATATATTTTAAATAAAATATTTAAGTATCAGAATTAATTCAAAGCTATTGAAATTTTCTATACGTTACACGAATATCCAGTAATACAGTTTTTAAAACACACGAAACGAACGGAGAGGAAATTCATTTCTATCATCCATGACGTAAACACAGGAGACAAAAACCAAGTTTGAAATTAAATATTCATCGTATTGTAATGAATATTTATCTAGAAAATAAAATTAAATAAAAGTACAGAAAATAATATTAATATTCTGAATTCATTTCGAGTTATTGCTGAATTATAGAATAATATATATAGTTGCTTTCTGTACTTTTAATTATAATCATACCGGACTGATTTTCCCATAAAAATTAGAATTCATTTCAATTATTCATTTTAAGTTTACAAAATAATGTCACATTATTGTTGTGTGGCAAGCGGTAACCTTCCTCAGTGGCGGATTAAAGCCTTCTGGGATTCCTAGGCGCATAAGATTGAAGCCCCTCTACGTAATTTTACGAAATCATAAACTAACAACGTTTAATTGTAGCTACAGAATTATTTATAAACTATAATAGGCAATTGCAAACGGTAAAATTGATTAATTTTTTCCAATTTCGGGACACCCGAGATCCGAGGACCCCTCGCGCTTAGCGGATAATTGGGCATTAATCTCCTTCGTATAACTCAATTCGAGCATAAGCAACCTGAACTTTCCTTTAGAACCTCATGTTTTTCAGTACCTCAAGCATGTATCAATACATATATATGTCGATATTCGGCCTTGGTACAATATTGGTACTCAGAATACAGTAAAGCTTATACAAATAAAAGCTTCATATAAAAGGGCCTAAATCTATGCTTGCTTAGTGCCAATTTATAAAGATCCTACATTAAATTAAAATAAATTTAATATTTATACAGTAAAACCTGCTTAAAACGAGGAAAAAAATATATTCTGTACCGTGAGATACCGGTTTACACAGGTTTTACTGTATTTGATTTATATTTTTAAGATATCAAATGAAATTTTTATTTCATAATTCTATAACTGATTAGTAATTTTATATATTATAATACGACACGAAAAGTAAATTTTTGTTATTTTTTTTACAATTTTTAAAACACTTAAATTCTACTTTTTAGATTTATGAGCCACATAAAAATTTTTCTGCTAAAGTATTTGCATTAATAAAAATGTTAAAATATTCAGAATTCGACCTTCTGATTTGTCTTAATTAAGTATAGTCAGTGGATAAATTATATATTATGATTTATGCATAAAAATTATAAATAGTGTAACAAAAAAGAGTAATGAATGAATGTATTTATTCATTCATTAATACTTTTATAATCGTCACGATTATAATTATGATGATTTATTTGCATCAATACGAATATAAATAAAGTTTAATAAATTAGTTATCTAAAACAAAATTATAATGATTTGTATTTATGGATCTCCATTGTTCTATATTTTAAATGAAGTTGATTGAATAGATAACATTTATAATACATGTAGGCTAAGAAAATAAGTAATATTTAAGTAAATATTTTAATGTTTACTGAAGATTTTCGGCTTTAATAAGATAATTTAAAGAGTGAACGTGTCATAAATTACAGTTTAGTATCCTTTCTCTGTTAATTTAAGCAATTATCAAGCTTTTAAAGTGTTTGATTAATTTAGAAGACATTAATCGATTCAGAATCATCATCATACAATTAAGAGAAACTGAATAGAGAGTAATGATATCAAGAAACTAGATACTGTTTAAGAATATACATTAGCATACATTATTTAAAATAATAGTAAAATTAATTACACAAGTTTTTAATAAGAAATTAGAAAATAAACGTTTATAAAATGAAATAATATACAAGACATTAAGATTTAAAGATTACCTATTAAAGATGTTTCTAGAGCAACACGCATCATAGAACAGATAGCTATTTAATAATGTGATCGATGTTGATGTTAGAAGTCAAGCAAAGAGTCAAAATAAATACCTGGATGGGTTCGAGTGATTGATGTGTTTTTCTAGACATCTTAAAGATTTATCGTTCGAATTTAACGAATTTATCTGATTTAATTATTAACAGTGAATAATTCGGTTAATAATTCTACACTATCGAAACACGTTTATTCGGTTGATAAGCAGGATCACACTCTCAACAAACCTCATACTATTATCTTAAATGTTAATGTATAATGATTGAATGCTTATATCTCTTAATAACGAAAACATATTGATATTTTTAAGGAGATTTGTAATGTAAGATGATCGATTTCTAATTTCCTTCACTAGTCTCTTCTTCTCTTAATTTTCTTCAGAAATTTGTTGAAAAATTAGGTATATAACTATATTTTCGAGTTTAAATAATGTGTAAATTATATCTTTGACATTTAATTTATTAAAAGGCTATCATTTTCATAGTATTTAAGCGTACTTTTAAAAACATTTTAATTAATGCATTTAATTTAATATACAGAAATTAAGACGATAAATCGCTTAAAATTGCTTAATTTATTACTTTTACAAATATAAACGTATTTAAACAATTAACACAATCATTATTTATAAGTTTTATATTGAGTAAGTATATTTTCTCCAGAAAATAGTCCACCAGTGACCGAGTAGATAAAACTGAATGCTGGTCATCAACGGTCACATGGAGCTATTCGCGTTTCCTTCACGTGTCAAACACCTAAATAGGGGCCAGTTTCGCATAGAAAATCCTCCATAGAGGTACCCCTCTAATCAACACCTAAATAGGGGCCAGTTTCTTATAGAAAGTCCTCCAGGGTGGCATAAAAACACCTAAATAGGAGTCAGTTTCTCATAGAAAGTCCTCCAAGAAGGCACAAAAACACCTAAATAGGAGTCAGTTTCTCATAGAAAGTCCTCCAGGGTGGCATAAAAACACCTAAATAGGAGCCAGTTTCTTATAAAAAGTCCTCCAGGGTGGCATCCCTCTTTGGCAGATTGCCCAAGTGTTGCACTACCTTATTTCATCAATCTAATTTAATCTATTCCGGAAAATATCTAATTTTTCAACATATATTCTATGTACTATTAATAATTTTAACAATAAACGATGTATAAATAATAAAAATTCATTAAAACATTAAAATTTTCATAGAGTTTAAGAGATTTTAAACTGATTGTAATAAATAAATTTAATTAATTATATAGAAATAATAGAAATTAAACTCACTAAATGATAATGATCTAATGGATTAAAAATAGCTGAATTTTATTATTTTCACAAATATAACTTTATTCATAAGTTTGTATTGAGTAGGTGTAATTAAACTAACTTAGCCTATAAGTCAATGATTCTCTCCAGAGAAAAAGGATACAATTAAGTTATTTAATAAACAACAATTATTGTTTAATCAGTAAATTAAGAAACTAAATATATAATAAGAGTCATGTTTAGTCTCTTAGAAATGCTAATGAATTACACGTAAAAATAATAATAAAATAAAATTATTCCTTTCAAATGATAAATGATAAAAATTTTGTACTGCCGCAAATGTATTAGAATAATATCTATAATTAATTTAATCTTTAAGAATTATTAAATAAAATTATTATTATTATTATTTTTTAAATATTTTACCAACTTTTAACTCAACTTCTCAATTTTAAAGTTAATGGATAAATTATTTTAATTTGATAATTTAATGCTGATTAACAAATTATTATTCATTAAATCAAACATATGATTAACTTTTAATTAACTAATTAAATTAATTTCGAAATTACTAAAACTTTATATATATAATACTCTGTTAATTCATATATATATACATATATGTAAAAAGTCAGAATAATTATGTATGTAAAAAAGTATTGTTAGGATTCCCACCCCAACCACCTCTTAAAGGCTGAGCAATATTTTGTATTTCACAGTTTAATTATTATAAATAGTCTACGGTACATTGTAATTACAAAGACTATTGTTTTTATTACCGTCTCCACACCCAACATCGTCAATTCCTCTTCAAAAACTGGAGCAATGACAAGCACGCGATGTTTATAAAAGTCAAAATAAAGGCAAATATTTCTAAATATTTAATAGGATAAATGAATTGCATGATGACTAATTACATACTAGAATTTGGGGCATTATATTTTAATATAAATAAATGTTGTGTAATTATATTAATGTACTGTATATATCATCTGTAAGGCCACGTCTTCATATACTCCGAAAACTGACGAGTTAATACATAAAGTATCCATTTTGAGAATGCGGATTCGATTTTAATATGGTTTAAAGATATTTTTCTCTTATTTAAATGTTGTTTATTATTTTTTAATTTACAATATGACGTTTCGAGTATTAGTAATATATATTAACAAGTCACTTATTTTTTTCTAATTTTTTTTTCTTTTCTGAATTTCGTAAATGTGATTGTTGTTGTTGTAATACTAATCGTAAATTAATAAAAAACAGCATATTTTTAATTAAAATTTAAAGGAAACGAAACGTTTTTGTCCTTTTTATTATAATCTGCCAAAAGTCTAATCACATATCAGATGCGGAGGGTTTCTTCACTACTGTGCCTAAGGCTTTATTCAACCTCCTATTGTTGTTCCTGTCAAAAACAGAACTAGGATTTAAGTTTAATTCCGCATTCTCTATTTATCCTTCTTGTGTGTCTGTCATTTGATAATCATTTTTCGACATTCATCTCGGATTAAACAGATGTTCGTAAACATAGATTTCGATAGTTCCTCAAAACAAATTCTTTTCAATGAAGTGATGCTCCACTATGTTAAAGTACATGATAAAGTATTATATATCACTTTTTAT
>NW_019385725.1:133461-168719 GCF_000671375.1 Centruroides sculpturatus | reverse complement strand
CAAACGATTCAAACATCTATTGTTAAATACTTTATTTGCTAAGTTCATTGTTAAAACACGAATTTTATTGAATAAAAAAACTAAATAAGTGCGTTGAATATGCTTAATGATATACGCATCTATCGTAATTTAAAATGATACACCATCAAATTTATATGTTAAGTATTAAATTCTGAGTCGTCTTGTCTTTTCGAATATTTATATGAAAATAACTATCGCATTTAAAATTACTAATTGTCAGCAGAAACATTCTATAAAATCATAGTCGAAATTTGTCATATTGATGACTAACAAATATTTGGCTAACTTAAAAAATTGATATTTAAATCGATATTACTTTTATACGTTAGATAATAATAATAATAAAAATGAACTGACTATTGAACACAAGACTGTGTTATTAATTTAATACTTGGCGTTTTTCCTCTTTATTCAGTTGATACGGGTACTTTTACATGTTTCGGGCGCTTAGCTCCTAATCAGTCAACTGACAAGAAAAAACATATACAATATTGGATTATTACATTTTTTAAAGTAAATTATAAAAACTTAATTCAAAAACATATATATTTTAAAAACGTACCATTAAGCACGCAATGTATGCAATGACACTTATACAGCGCAAGTTCTCATTCTGCTTACTGGGAGGATATGTTGACTACATCAACGCTATAAAATCTACGTACATCTAATTAAACAATAAAACACTATATAGGCCTAAATACCTGTATATTTAGGCCTATATAGTGTTTTATTGTTTAATTAGATGTACGTAGATTTTATATAATGACAGAATGTCATAATAATGACATTCTGTATATTAATATTTGTTTATTTTTTCGTCTATATCTATCATCACTATTTCAGCAAGTTTGAGTCCTATGACAGATCCCATACTGATACCTTCATTTTGAGTATAATTCTGATCATATACGACAATACGGAAATTACAATTAAACAGATAAATGTAATTGTAAATAATATACATAAAGGAATCCAGTTTAAGATACAAGAAGAAGACATTGTCAGCAATAGTATAAATTATTTAGATATTGTTATTAAAAGGAACGTCAATAGCTTAGAATTCGAACCTTTTAAACAGTCTTGTTCCATTAAATATATAAATATAAAATTGCAACGTTTAACAATACTTTGTTTCCATTTGTTCATCAGTCGTTCGCTCTAGTTGACATTCCACAACTTTACAAACACGAAGGCGACCATTTAATTAAATGTAATACCGTCGGCCATGTTTATATTTATTAGTCTTGTTTTATTAATACAACTATTAAATACGATTCTCACATATCACTATAGACAAAACAAAACATCTTTAATATGAAATATAATAAAATTAAAACTAGAACCAGCAAGCCCACCAACATTGCCGAACATATACTGTACAATTAATTAGTACATGGGAAAAAAAAATAAATGATAAAATAACTAACAAGAAACATGATCAGAAGAAACAAAGCCCAGATATGAAATACATTAGTTTTCCGTATATAAAAGGCTTATATGAAGAAATTAATAAAGAAATGCGAAAAAAACGAAAAACTTTAAGCCAGAATAAAAAACAAAAAATGTACAAAACAAAGNTTTATTTTGGATAGATACCCTAATCGATTAATTAGTACATGGGAAAAAAATAAATGATAAAATAACTGATAAGAAACATGATCAGAAGAAACAAAGCCCAGATATAAAATACATTAGTTTTTTGTATATAAAAGGCTTATATGAAGAAATTAATAAAGAAATGCGAAAAAAACGAAAAACTTTAAGCCAGAATAAAAAACAAAAAATGTACAAAACAAAATAAAAAGACCAAAGAAGAAACCAAAAATGTAGTCTACGAGATCCCATGTATTTGTAAAGATGCCAGTATTTATATAAGTGAAACTAAACGTAAGCTAAATACAAGATTAAAAGAATATATTGCAGATAGAAATATCATAGATTAAATTCCGTCTTTCATGATCATTGCCTACTAAATAACTGTAATATATATAAAGCTAATGTAAAAATCTTATGTAAAGAAAAGAATACATATAGTAGGAAATTTGTAGAAAGTGTGGCTATTACAAACTTCAAAAATTGTATAAATAGGAATTTAAGCGTAAAAATAAGCAAAGATTGGTTGAAAACATTGTAAAAATAAAAAATGTTGTGAAATGCTTTTTTAAGAGACTCTAAAAATATTTTAGTAAATTCTGTTTTATTTGGCTGTTTTTGGCTATTCCAAATATTATGTAAATCCTGACTGTCGTAAATGGTTCAAAATGCAAATTAGCAACCAAGCTCAATATTGTGCAATGAACCGAAAACAAATTATGTTATAGTAAGTTAAGTAAAGTTTTTCTAATTCTGTGATGTGCCAAAGAAAAATTGAAAGAAGCCAGCCAAATATATTCATTAACTTTGAAAGAAATCAGTCAATATATTCATCAACTTTAATAACAAGACGGAAGATGTATTGCGTGTACTTAACAGTAAGAAACAGCACTAGATCAAACTTAGTATAGTTCTGTTCTATATCCGTATATGCTTCTATATTTATATACTGTTTTATTGTCTAATTAGATGTACGTAGATTTTTTGACGTTGATGCAGTCAACTTATCCTCCCAGTAAGCAGAATGAGAACTTGCGCTGTATAAGTGTCATTGCATACACTGCGTGTTTAATAGTACGTTTTTAAAATATACATTTTTTTGAATTAAATTTTAATAACTTACTTTGAAAAATGTAATAATCCAATATTGTATATGTTTTTTCTCATCAGTTGACAGATGAGGGCAAAGCGCACGAAACGTGTAAAAGTACACGTATCAACTGAATAAAGAGCAAAACGCCAAGTGCTTAATTAATAACACAGTCCTGTGTTCAATAGTCAATAAATACGAAAACACAATTTCAGAAAACAAATCAATAAGAATGAAGATAATTTGTCGATTAAAAATAACAACTTTAAAGCGATCGATATAGATTAGTCGAATTATAAAAGTAATAAGATGAAGATAAGTTTTTGAAGTATGCAAGGTTTAAGAGAAAAATTACATAAGTCGTCGGTGAGAAAATTCCTAAATTCAAATAAAATTGTTGGAATTACAGAAACATAAAGTCTCAGCTTGAGTACGACCGTAAAAAAATTATTTAAAAAAAGAGAATAATATAATGAGTAAGGCCCTTCGAAAAAGTAAATTTGGCCGCTTATCAAGTGGTATGCTGTTGCTAATTAAAAAGAAATTGGAAGTCATTCTTTGTCAGTATACTCAAAAATTCTTTATAGTCGTTATAATAAAAGTTGATAATTAAATTATAACTATATGGAATTATCCATATTTGGGTCTAATAGTAATGTACCTCCTGCCATTAATTGATAAAAAATCCATATTACAAGAAGTACAGTATTATTTAAATAGATGGTCCTTTTTGGTTAAACTATAACTGATTAAAGGAAATCTTAATGCACATATTGGCAAAAACTCTAATACAAATGTTTTTCAGAATTATGATAATATTAAGAACAGAAGACTATCGAAAGATAAATTAAGACGGTAAAATTCACTTGGACTTTGTACAAGATAATCAGTTAATTATCTTAAATGGTAGAATAAAAGGCGATGTTCCCGCAAAATTCACGTTTATATTTCGAAATAGAAAGTCAATTATACTATTACGTTATATGTTCAGAAGCTATGATAGATTAATGTATGACCCTTACTACTCTGAAAAACGATACTTCGGACCATTTTCCGATACAACTAAAGTTAAAAAGTAATAAACTAAGTTATGTACATAGTCAAAGTTTTAATATGAAATTTCGTCCAACATACAATAAACGAATATGGTTGGAAGAGGTTGAGTCTGTAATCGTTGATCAAATAAATTTAGAATAAGAAAACGATTCTATAACTGACTATAAAAGGCTTTTAACCAAATTAAAAAATTTAAAATTTAAAAAATGTAGACGATTTTATAAGCAAAGATATAAAAACAAATATTTCGATAACACTTGTTATACCCATAAAATCAAGAAACAAAAAAGTTTGCAAGCCTTTAGAAAAACAAAAAAATAAGCTTCAAACCTCTCACACTGTTTGAAAATAAAATTTTCGAAAATTATATATAATTGTGTACACTTTAAAGACGTACTCTAACTGCATACTAAATTCCAACTATCAATTGCTAACCGTTCATTACTATTATTATTGTTATCAACTTATCACGGTCACATTATAAGATTATTTAAACTGCTTTACTTCGATGTATTAAAAATGACAATGTTTTAACCGGTTAATAAGTTTTTGCATGTATTATATTTTTAGCAAACAGATATTTTATTTTTTTGCTACTTGTGCAGATAGAATTGTTTAAATATTGATTCTGCATGTAAAAATTATTAGATATTAATCTACTAAAAATTGTCAGTATAAAAATTAATATCGTATGAATGAATAAATTCCAAGTTTGATATATTGTATTATAAATTATTGACTAAATAAATGAATACACGTGTATGTTTAAAAATTATATAAAAACCGTTTTTTANATTAGATATTAATCTACTAAAAATTGTCAGTATAAAAATTAATATCGTATGAATGAATAAATTCCAAGTTTGATATATTGTATTATAAATTATTGACTAAATAAATGAATACACGTGTATGTTTAAAAATTATATAAAAACCGTTTTTTAACAAAGTGAAAAGTCGAGCAAAATATATTTAATGTTTTCTAAAACATTTCAAGCAATACTTTATAAAGCTTATGCAAGTGTTTATGGTATAAGGTTGTTTTGTAATTCCAGCTTTTCATGTTCGAATGAATTATGATAGGTTTAAAACAACACAGTTCGAAAAACGACAAACACTGAATGAGTGTATTTGTCGTTTATCTGCATTTAAATATATACTACTAATTTTAAACATTAAATAAATTATCTTTGACGAACAACAATAATCGTGAGAACAGTGATATTTTTAATATTAAATGAAATTATTGCATAGTTATACAATTATGTTGAAATATGTAAAACAAGTTATAAAAATACACATAATATATATATCGTTTTTTAATTTTAGAATAAAAAATATAANATATATTATATAATAATAGCTTCTGTTATAGAACTAAATATAATCTAGAATACAGATTAGTTTCAGGCGACAACGTCTAATGTCAATCAACGTTAGATGTTGGTGTGCGTTCTAAACATCTATGACTAGTTTTATAAATTATTTACACATGGTCTACAAACAAGTGTTTCGACTGATATATTTTATTAAGTATATATTTGTAACAATTTTATATAAAGATATCGTTTACATATTCATCGAAAACAATATATACGATGTAAAAAAATATACGTCAAATATAATAGTTTAGTTCTAAGCGAATTTTCAAAATAATTAATATATTAAAAAACAATTGGTATATAGCAAAAAGTGACAATACTATCAGAAGTGTTTATTCAGTTAATCAGAGCAGCGGTAAAAATTTTTCGTATTAATATGGAAACATTTTACCGAATGTGTAAATATTTCTTATAGCAGTGTGATTTAATGCTCGATAAACATTTAATACGACATGAAGATGAATGTACAGATATTTAATGTAAGGATATATGTCAAATATAAGTTACAATAATGCGAGTGTTATAAGATAAAAACTGACTCAAGCTTGAAAAGATAATCGTTATAAAGCATCCACTGCTTATTACGTTTAGTAGTAAGCAGTTAATGTTTACTTTGTAATGTTGAAAAACAAAAAATTTAATAAACACGAAAAAGTGACGTATGCAACACGAAATGTATTTTTAAGAACTATTCTGTTTTAAACTTAGTATTATTTAGTTTTGAATTGTAGTAAATAAATAATATATATATCATTATAAATAAATATTTTCGATGTTAAATTTATATATTTAGCAGAAGTATATACAAATTATCTTTGAAAGTATAGTTATCCAAATAGCAAGTGTAATGTGACAACATAGACCAGTGAAATCATGTTTTAAACAAATGCTACAAATTCAGTCAACGAAATATCGAAAATTTAGTACTAAATATCGGCATTCAAAATTAATTATCGTCTTTGTATAGCATACAAATAAATGTTTGAACAAACAGTTGTTAGAATCGGCTTAGCAGGTAAAACGTATTTGATGTTTGTCTGTGAAATACATTTATACTAGCAGTATAGCAACACATATCAAAAACATATACTAACGATAGCGAAAAATAAGATTATTGAATTATAACAAGTCTTATTCGTTTTTACAAATTTCAAAAATTAGATTAATTTTTTTAAAATTACTTTAGACATTTTAGATGAGTATAAAAACATGTTAGATGATCTGCGAACTACGGCATTTAATATAGTAGAATATAAAGCGAATTTTTTAAAGTAAGCTTTAAACTTCGCACACTGTTTGTAAAAAAATTTTCGAAAAATTATATATAATTCTGTACAGTTTTAAGACGTACTTTTACTGCATACTAAATTCCAACTATATATTACTAACCGTTCATTATTATTATTATTGTTATCAACTAATCACGATCACATTATAAAAATATATAAACTGCTATACTTCGATGTATTAAAAATGACAATGTTTTAACCGGTTAATAACTTTTTGCATGTATTATATTTTTAGCAAACAGATATTTTCGTTTTTAGCTACTTGTGCAAATAGAATTATTTAAATATTTGTTCTGCATGTAAAAATTATTAGATATCAATCTACTAAATATTGTTAGTATAAGAATTAATATCGTATGAATGAATAAATTCCAAGTTTGATATATTGTATTATAAATTGTTGACTAAATAAATGAATACATGTGTATGTTTGGAAATTATATAAGAACTGTTTATTTAACAAAGTGAAAAGTCGAGCAAGATATAATTAATGATTTTTAAAACATTTCAAGCAATACTTTATATAGCTTATGCAAGTGTTTATGGTATAACATTGTTTTGTAATTCCAGTTTTTAATGTTCGAATGAATCATGATAGGTTTAAAACAACACAGTTTGAAAAACGACAAACACTGAAAAAGTGTATTTGTCGTTTATCTGCATTTAAATATATACTACTAATTTTAAACATTAAATAAATTATCTTTGACGAACAACAATAATCGTGAGAACAGTGATATTTTTAATATTAAATGAAATTATTGCATAGTTATACAATTATGTTGAAATATGTAAAACAAGTTATAAAAATACACATAATATATATATCGTTTTTTAATTTTAGAATAAAAAATATAAGAAAAATTGCGCTCATTTAACACATATAATTACAACGCATTTACAGATGCACACTTCGTAACGAAATATTACGTACGATTATGTTTATCAAAATTTGTAATTAGTAAATTACAGTTACAAATACAAAACGTTATTAATTATCGTTGTTCGGTATTGCGCATTTTGAAATATTTCAGTGTACTACTTTTAATGATAATAAATCACGTGTTTAAATGCAAGATTAAAATACTAGGATTAATGCAAACAAATTTATACACAATGAGATTTTTCGAAAATAACATGTGCTGTGAACTCTGTTCGAAAAATCTTAACTACGATTTATTCTCAGATGTCAGTTCTGTTCGAATTTTACAGTGCGACTATTTTAAAACTCATGATATTAGCAACGTATCTATTTAAAAAAAATTACTGAAATGATGTGCAGCTATTGATAATAGATTTATCATTGTACATAGGTATTAGATTTATCTACAAAACCTAGTGTAATAACAGTTGAAAATTTCGATTTAACGTCATGTTTGTAACTTATTCAGAAATTAAAAAACAAAAAATATATATTGCTGTACAACTTTTTCGATACATCATTTGAATTTGTCGGCGTATATAAAACAATCTTATTTTTCAGCTGCAAGTTCGTGCGAAAGTGACTTCGCAAACAAATGTACAGATTATCTATCTCTAAGTAATCATTTGAATCATTGTCAGTATGAGATAGTTGGTGTATTCTACATGAGAATGTTTAGTTTTTCCACAAACCCTTGCAATATGACCAAGAATGCCACATTTATTACAGGTAAATGTTCTAAATCTACAATTCTCATGGGAATGATTTTTGCTTCCACAAGATTTACAGATGTAAGTAGTGGTTTTCTTTGTTTCAAACTTAGTTTTATCTCTAGGACTATTCTCACTAAACTCCTTCTTTCTGTTAGAGAACTTTGTGGAACGAATTTTAAAACAATCGTTTTCGAGTGGCAATTTATTGAAANACACATGGAGCATGTGACAAAATATTATTATATCGATTATTACTTTTATTATATGTTTTTACTATAATTAGATTACTGATATTATCCAGCATTCCAGATTATGAAGTGTTGGATTAATTGACTTTTACTGTATTATATTTTTACTTATTTAATAGAAACCCAAAAGAAAAAATATTTGTCGCATATGTAAAAAAGGATTCAAATATCCATCTCAATTGAATGTGCATATGCGCACGCATCCAGATAATTTATATGAATGTAGATTTTGTACCAAAGTTTACATGCGCCAAGATACACTTGAGAAACATATCGGAAGCAAGCATAAAATTCAAATGGTAGGTAATATTGTTATATAATGAAAATATATTAAATTTTATTAAATACTTTATGTAATTTTATTAATCTTTGTAGGAAAACGAAACAAATGTAAGTAAAATACTTAAAAAGTTAAAAAATATAACATTTAATTAAATACTTCATTCATTTTTATAATATATTTGTAATTTTCTAGCAGGAAGAAATTCAAGAAAACGTTAACGTAAGTATCAAACTTAGTGAAAATAATATGAAATTTAATTCAATACTTAATTAATTTTTATAATATATTTGTAATTTTTTTGCAGAAAGTGCAAGAAAGTGTAATTTTCCTGCAGAAAGTACAAGAAAACGTTAACGTAAGTATCAAACTTAGTGAAAATAATATGAAATTTAATTCAATACTTCATTCATTTTTATAATATATTCAAGGTTAGATTGAAAAGTCCAGCTATCTTAACACTACCATCATTTTTAACTACTGGAATTATAGGTGTGGCCCAAGCACTGTTGGATATCTTAGAAATAACTCCAGCCTTTTCTAACCTAGATAACTCTGCTTCAACTTTATCCCTGAGGGAAAAAGGAACTGTCCTTGGCTTCAGAAAAATAGGATGTGCATCTGGTTTTAACGTTAAATGAAGGAATATTGATTTAGAACATCCGATGCCTTCAGAAAATACAGTAGAATATTTGTCTAGTAGAGAAAGCAGATTAGAGTTTGTATGAGGAATCTTGGGAGTAATACTATTGATTTTACATGAGAGCTTTAACTCTCGAATCCAATCTCTTCCAATGAGGTTAGCATTACCATGACGAACCACATAAAGACGAAGTTTATGGCGAGAACGATTGTAAAGAACTGGTACTATAATAAATCCTAATACATTCAACTTGAAATTTCCATATGTGCAAAGAAAATGTTTAGACTCATGTAAAGAAAAGGATGATAAGTCTCTGTTGAAAGTGGATTCAGAAATGATGGAAAGTGGGGAGCCAGTATCAACTTCAAAACTAATGTTCTTCTTATTAATAGAAAGAGTGAGAATAATAGGTGGAACTGGTGTGGAGACATCTTGAATATTGAAAAGATTTAAATAAGATGAATTATCTATCTCTAAGTAATCATTTGAATCTTTGTCAGTATGAGATAGTTGGTGTATGCTCACATGAGAATGTTTAGTTTTTCCACAAACCCTTGCAATATGACCAAGAATGCCACATTTATTACAGGTAAATGTTCTAAATCTACAATTCTCACGGGAATGATTTTTGCTTCCACAAGATTTACAGATGTAAGTACTGGTTTTCTTTGTTTCAAACTTAGTTTTATCTCTAGGACTATTCTCACTAAACTCCTTCTTTCTGTTAGAGAACTTTGTGGAACGAATTTTAAAACAATCGTTTTCGAGTGGCAATTTATTGAAACGACCTGCATCAATCAGAGCTTGTTCCATAGCAATAGCATAATTGATCGCTTTCTGAAGGTCTAATTCCGACTCATTTTTAGCAAATAGATTTGAACGAATCCTAGGGTCGTACAAGCCCGACACGAATTGATCTCTTAAACGTGAAGCAAGGGAATCTCCAAAATCACACTTTTCACTTAATGATTTTAAACAAACTATAAAATCGTTAATCGATTCTCCTTCTTTTTGTACCCGGCGAGTAAAGTTCGCTCTCTCGGAAATAATACTGACTGATTTATTTCTATGGGACCTCATTATACTTTTTAAATCAGCAAATGTCTTCGAAGAAGGTTTATCTGGGAGACAAAGGTTCCTTAATAGTTTGTAAGCCACCGGACTCATTTGACTAAGAAGTGTAGCCACCATTTTTCTATCGTCGGTGATATCGGACGCTATAAAGAATTCTTCCAATTGTTCAACGTATTCATCCCAATCAGTATTTACGTTGTACGGGTTAACGTTAATCACATTTGCCATTTTCGAATAAGGAAAGAAAACAATGATAATAAGCAATTTGGTAACTTACGGGTCGAAGGTAAATCTAGCTGAAGATAGCCACGTGTTGACTTCGTCGAATTGGTCGAGAAAAAATAAATAAACTTCAGTATTCTTGAATAAAATTGTAGAAATATATTATCTTTGATCCACCTCGTCGCCAGAATTGGTATGTATTAACGTCGGAATTAGATTACGAAAAGGATTGAAACGGATTCTCATGAACAGCTAAATCAACACGTCTTTATTGAAGTACATAACGGTGCAGAACTCTGCAGTGCGCAGGCGCGCTACTACATATATACATTTGAACTGCCATAGATGGCGCTGCGATACATAGCAGGTTTGGGTTGACAGGTTGAGTGGTTGTGTAGCCATTTAATTGAAAAGTGTGGTAAATTTGGTCTATTTCTATGTTTTGGTTAGTAATATCACTTGTGTGTGTTTTGATTTTGTTGACATACATGTTGAATATGTTCTTTTTAATATTCATGGGTGTGCTGGAGTGGTAATTTATTACTTTATTGACGTCACAAGGTTTTATATATTTTTTAAAGGTAATGTGCTTGTCGTGTCTTCGTATGGTGATGTCTAAAAAATTGAGTTTGCTGTTGTTTTCATTTTCAAATTCGAAACACATATTCTTTTGGATATTGTTGGCATGTTGAAGTATGATTTGAGGGTTGCTTAATTGTTTGTTATACAGAACAAAGCAGTCGTTGACATAACAGTTGTAGAACATTATACCCTGTAGTTTATGGATGATATTGTCAATGTTAATCATGCACAGTTCGGCGAGTTTTGGGCCGATGCAAGAGCCCATAAAGATGCCATTAATTTGTCTAAAGNTAATTGTTTGTTATACAGAACAAAGCAGTCGTTGACATAACAGTTATAGAACATTATACCCTGTAGTTTATGGATGATATTGTCAATGTTAATCATGCACAGTTCGGCGAGTTTTGGGCCGATGCAAGAGCCCATAAAGATGCCATTAATTTGTCTAAAGCAGTGATTTTCAACCTTCTTGAATACGCGACCCCTTTACAAGTTAAAAAATTCTGGCGATCCCCCATAGGGCCATATTAAGACTATATCAGTGATTGTAAAAACTATGTATTTAATTTTCTTTCTGTTGAGACAAATTATTGTTGATTAAAATGAAAATTTCGGAAGAATCGACAATAACTTAACACACATAAAGTATGAAACATCCTTTAATGAAGTGTAGGACCTACAAACACTTATCTTTCTTTTACCCGCGACCCCCCTGGGGGTCGCGACCCACAGGTTGAAAAACACTGGTCTAAAGAAACCATTATTACAAATAAAGTAATTGTTGTCTAAATCATTTGTTTATGTTCAGAGTTGATCGAATCTCCTAAGTTATTGTAACAGCCTGTATTCTACATAATTTATGTATATTAGAAAATGATAAATTTTTAGATAATGATTCTGCATCATCATGGAATGCAGCTCTCTGGAAATTTTGCTCAAAGACCAGAAGTGAATAGAGATGATGCAGTAAAAAACAGAGAACATATTGCTAATAGATTTTTACTGGCAAATTGTTAAGAGAAATTCATTTGCTAAATTATGTTAATTATATATAACAATTATAATACATAACATGTAGGTTTTTGTAATGTAATAAAACTTACTCTTTCATTACTTGTAATCTCTCTCTACTACCTGCCCTAAGTTTGTCAAACAGATGAGCATTACATTAATAAAATATTTATTAGTATACACAATTGGTAACTTCTTATGAATTATGTGATGTACAAACCTTACAATTTAAATCTTTTAGATTATATTAAACATTTATTCTATATCAAGTATGTTTATCTCTATACTAGCTGAAATCTATTGAATCTACAGAAAAAAGTGTTTTATCAAAATAAAGATACTGTCCATGAGCTTTTGCAATGTTGGTAAAACACAGTTTTACAAACATAAGTTTCTCTTCTTCCATCTTTTGCAACTCCCTGCAATGTCTTTATTCTTTTTATCATCTTATTTTCAACATATTTTTTAAACCATGCTGGAGCTTCTTCTTTTGATAGTTTTGGTGTTTTTGGATGTGGAGTATCACTTCGGTCATTAGAGGATGAGGGAGAATTGTGACAAGTAGTAGTTGCAATAGCAGCGTTTTCAAAAGAATTTGATATGCCAATAGGTGAAGGTTGTTGGGAGTAGACAGGGCTGGGAAGAGAAGACCATAGTGTTTGTGCTGGAGGAGATATATTAGTTTTATAACCATATATTTTATCTAAAAGTTGAAAATATAGTCAGGTGATGCAACGTTCACCACTCTTTCTAGCCCTGTCTTTGCTTTTTCTGTATGTTGCCACCAAATTTCTCCACTTCACGTCATAATCTTCTGCAGTTAAATTATATTGTTGACTCCAATATCCTTGTATTTTTATCCATAATTTATTTTATTTCCTGGCTTTCCAAACTGCTTCTCAATTGCCAGTCTCTATGAAATTAGTAATTTAATCATGACATCTGTCCATACATCTGTAAAATTGGAAATAAGAAAAATGTCAAGAATAGCTAAACTAAATTATTTCTGATTTTATGGCATGCTCATTTACTGGAAGACAGATGCTAAATAGTATGCTTACCAAGTGCCCATTGATTTAGACTGAGTTTCCGGGTCCTGCCGCCATCATCCATCCCCAGACAGCTGCGAACAGAAAAGTTCAATCAAGTTGTGATGTATAAAATGAACATGCCAATATGTTTTCATGTTTGTGTAATTATTTTCAATGTTAATTAAAAGCAAGTTTCGTATTCTACTGTCAGTGAGAGTTAATACTGATATGAAACTTGCATACATGAAACATGAATACACAAAAACACGACATTTAAAAACTCGCCAATGGAAAATTGACCACTCCTTTGCATGTGCCACACATATTTGCTGTTATGCCATGTGAATGGTGGTCTCCGAACCCATATTATGCCGCTGTTAGCACTACAGAAGAGTTTTTCATCAGTAAAGATGGCATTCTCCCAATCCTGGAAGCCCCAATGAATATATTGCTGGGCAAACCCAACCTAGTCTAGCTAATTTGCAGTGGTCAACAGCTGTTTCTGGGCCACCTGCCTCTCAAACACGTTGAACTGTTGCAACCTATGAAAAAAATTATTTATATATATTATATAAAACATGAATATATATAAATAATGTGTGTGTATATATATATATTATCCTGCTTCCGACATTTCTATATACATAAGAACATGTTAATAAAGTTGTATTTCTGGTAAGTCATTGCATAGATAGAAATAATTTTATTGGAAGATTGGAATATTATACTACCAATGTTACATATTTTCTCTTGACTGTATCTACAGATACGTTCAAATTCAGCTCAATTTTGTGATCTTTTGCAGTTTTGAATGGGCTCACCTGACTATTGCTTTGTAACTGCACATACTCTTCAGGAGTCGTTCGTCACGGTCGGCCGGACGATTTCTGCAGCAACACAGACTCTGTGTTGCGATGTAGCTTGAGATGTGTGATACCCCTCTCGTTGATATCTTGAGTCATTCGGTGATCTCCTGAACTGTTTTCCCCTCTGCTTGGTGTTTGACGATCAGCTGGTGAATTTCCTTACAAAGAAAGGACTTCAGCATCTCACTTGGATGAATTTGAACTTCCCGCTTCCACGTTGATCTTATATAGCTGTCAACAGTGTGTCGGCTGAACAATGATACTCTGGTCTTCGCTCTATCGGAGTTCTGCATCATAGCATGGCATGATGCTTTGCCAATCATCTTTAACTCTATACACATGCGATCGATCGTGGTTTATTTCATTTGTCAAATCATTCCCTTTTTGAAGAAATTAAAAACCTTATAAAACGACATTTTTGTTACTAAATCTTACTGAAAAATGGAAAAACTTTGCTTCCATCACATTGTTACCAGGAAGTGATGGAAAATCAAACATTTATGGGATAACTTCAATAGCCACAAGTGACAATAAAGTGTATGCAATACCAGAAGAACTACGTCCTGCGGATTGTCATACAGGCATAGTAAAAACACATGCCTTTGCTAAAGTGAAGAAAAGTTTAGTAAAAATATACCAAATAAGAAGGGCGTGGATTACATTGACCGGGGAACTTAAGAATACTTACCTAGATGAGGAAGGAAATATGCAGTTTGACGGTCAATTTTTAGAAGAATTAAATCAAGAAGAGCCTAATATAGCACAGATAGAAGAAACCCATACATTAGAAAAACTGTTTGAGAAATTTATAGAAAGTACACAGGAAAATAGACCGCAAAACTTAAAAAATGTCGCAGAACGATTCGTACTGGAAAAATTTACAAGCAAAAATATGAATGCAAACCAATGGATTAATGTTTTTGAGAAAGAATGCATACGCTTTGATGTGACAACAGATGAGAAGAAAATTGAAATGTTGAGGCTGTTTATGGATAAGAGTTGTGTGGACTGGTACAGTTCTATGATTGTAAAATTAACAATTAATGCAGAATGGTCAATGTGGAAACAAAAATTCTGTGAGTCATTTGCAAACAAGGGATGGAGCCCCGTCACCAATGCACTGTTATTTAAATATAAAGAAGGTTCATTGTTGGATTATGCTATAACAAAAGAAAACCTTTTATTGGAGATGAGAAGATCAATCGATACAGGTACAATGGTGGATCTTATTGCAGCCGGTTTACCAGAATTCATACTAAATAAGATTGACAGAGAAGCAATAGAAGATACAGTTGGCTTGTTTAATGAGGTGAGCAAGTATGAACACATGATGAAAAAGAAAAATTATGTGCCAAAGAGGAAATATGGAAATGTCAAAACGAATAATAGAAATGAAGAACGTTTCCCATGTAAAATTTGTGAAAAACTAAATAAAGGTCTTCGCTATCACCCAGAAGACATATGCTGGTTTAAAGTAAGAGAGGATGAGAAAGAGAAAAAAAATATTAGACAAGTGAACAATACAAGAATAGAAACTGAATTAAACGAGACCGATCAAAAACCACGGATAGTAACGCCATTAATAAATGTCAAACTACTACTGAGCGATAAATTAGAAGTATATGGGATTTACGATTCAGGTTCAAATGTGTCTCTGATTAATTCTAAATTACTGAAACTAACAGGAACAGAAAAAAATTTGAATGAAGCAAACCTAGTTACAATTAACGGTGTTAGAAAGACAAGTGGGTTGACGAATTTAAAAATAAAAATCTTTGAATTGGAAAAATGGGTAGATGTATATATAATTAATGAACAAAATTTTGAGTATGATTTTTTGATAGGATTAGATTTGATACAAACATTCAAACTAATTCAAGATGAAAATTTAAAAATAACTCAAAAAGCAAATCAGAAAAGGGAAGAAATTTGTACAAATAAAGAAATAAATACAGAATTACATACTGAACAAGATAAAAGCACATCAGAAGAATACAAAATAAATTTTAATGAACATGTGATAGTAGAAAATTTTCAAATGAAAATAAATCATTTGAATGAAGATGAAAAGACAGAAATAAATAAACTAATAGAAAAATATAAATCAGTTTTTGCAAATGACAAATATGATGTTGGCAAGGTCAATGGATATGAAGCACGGATAGACCTAACAGTAGAAAAATATTGTAGTAAGAGACCTTACAGATGTACAACTGAAGATAAAAAAGAAATAGAAGAACAAATAGCAAAATTATTAGATAATAACCTGATAGAAGAATCATACAGCCCGTTTGCTGCACCTGTTACTTTAGCATTTAAAAAAGAAGAGAAAAAAAAGTCAAGGCTATGTATAGATTTCAGGGATTTGAATAAAATTGTAGTACCTCAAGCCCAACCATTTCCATTGATAGAAGATCTGTTCATAAAGACAAGAAATTGCAAATATTTTTCAACTCTTGATATAAACTCTGCATTCTGGTCTATTCCTTTACGAGTTGCAGACAGGAAAAAGACAGGGTTTGTAACACAGGAAGGACACTATCAGTGGACATGCCTTCCCTTTGGATTAAAGACCTCACCAGCGATTTTTCAGAGAATTTTAAGTAATATATTGAGAAAGTATAAACTAACTGATTTTGCAGTAAATTATATAGATGACATACTTATATTTTCTAAAACTTTTGCTCAGCATATACAACATTTATCACTATTACTGGAAGCAATTAGAAAAGAAGGTTTTAGATTAAAATTTACAAAATGTACATTTGCATCAGACTCGGTGAAATACCTGGGACATATAATTCAAAATAATTCAATAAAACCAGTGAAGGACAACTTAATCTCAATAAGGGATTTTCCTACACCAAAAACTCAGAAAAATGTAAGACAATTTTTAGGAAAAATTAACTTTTATCATGAGTACATACCAAAAAGTGCAATAATTCTAGAGCCGTTACACAATTTACTTAGAAAGAATCAATGATTCATTTGGTCAGAGGAATGCCAAAAGACATTTGAAATGGTAAAAAAACTACTATGCTCTCAACCAGTTCTGGAGATTTTCGATCAAGATTTACCAATTAATATTTATACTGATGCTTCTTTAGCAGGTGTTGGAGCCATTTTAAAACAGATACAACCAGATGGAAAAGAAAAACCAGTAGCTTACTTTTCAAAGAAATTAAATGGAGCTCAAAAGAAAAAGAAAGCAATATACTTAGAATGTCTGGCTATTGCAGAAGCAGTGAGATACTGGCAATACTGGTTAATTGGAAAATCATTCACAGTTTATTCAGACCACAAACCACTAGAGAACATGAATTTAAAATCAAGAACTGATGAAGAATTAGGGGATTTGACATACTATCTATCACAATATGATTTTAAAATAAAATATGCACCTGGAAAACAAAATTTGGAAGCAGATTGCTTTAGTAGAAATCCAGTGTTAGAATCAAATACAAATACAGATGAACAATTAAAAGTTGTAAACTTATGTAAATTAGAAGATATTATATCAGATCAAAATAACAATATAGAAATACAGAGAAAAAAAAGCAAATTGATTCAAAAACAACAATTATACTTAAAGAAGGTTGGAAAAAAAGAAAAAATAATACTTACTGAACAATTCAGCATCAAACTATTGGAAAATTTACATGAAAACCTGTGCCATATTGGAATAAAACAAATGCAGAACACAATTAGTCCATTCTATACAGCCAAAAATCTAACAACTAATATAAAAAAAGTTTGTAGGAGCTGTGAAATTTGTATAAAAAACAAATCAAGAGGACACAATAAATATGGATTTATGTCTCATCTAGGCCCAGCTACAAAGCCTTTTGAGATAATGTCCATTGACACAATTGGAGGTTTTGGAGGTTCAAGATCAACAAAAAGATACCTACATTTGCTGGTAGATCACTTTACAAGATATGCATTTATTAAAACATCAAAAACACAGAGTGCAAGTGATTTTATAAAATTAGTCCAGGACATAACAAAAACAGAGAATATTGGTATGATCCTTACTGACCAATACCCAGGAATTAATTCAAAAGAATTCCAGAAATTCTTACAAGACAAGCACATACCTATAGTATTCACAGCAGTAAATGCACCATTTTCAAATGGTCTGAATGAAAGACTAAATCAAACATTAGTAAACAAAATTAGATGTAAAATAAATGAAAGAGGAAAGAAGAAAGCTTGGTCAACAATAGCACAAGAATGTGTAAACAAATACAACGAAACAAACCACTCCGTTACGGGGTTTTCACCAAGATATCTTTTGTATGGTACAGATGTTACAATTTTACCAAATGAAATAAAAAAAGTTATATCGCTTAGTGACTGGAATAAGGATAGAAAGATAGCATTAGAGAATACAATAAAATCACACAATTACAACAAGACATTATTTGATAAAAAGCTAAAATACTACGAATTTAATGTAGGAGACATGGTGTATGTAGAAAATGGTAACAAGTTAAACAGGAGAAAGCTAGATGAATTAAAAGTGGGACCGTATAAGATTATTGATAAAATTTCAAAGACAATATACAAGATAGATACTGGACACAGAAAAACTGATCCAAACCTGTACCATATTACAAAACTTATGCCAGTTCTTGCATTGGAAGACAGTGAAATTGAAGATGATGGAGATGATTAGCGAAAATTATACTGAAAATTTTCTTCTCCAGGGGGAAAGATGTAAAGAGAAAAATCTCTCTTTCAATTAAAAAACAACTTTATCCACGCGTCGCACTGTCATTGACATGAGACATAAGAAAAAAACAATATGGCGTAATCGTAAGTGGGAAAAGATAAATAATAAAAAGGAATTGATATAGTGAAGAATAAACTTTAAATGTCGTTTCTTTGTTTACAGGTGAGAGTGTCGATTACATTTCAGAAGTGTTATTTTGGTAATGTAACTAAAACTAATAAAATAAAAAAACTTTGTTTACAGAGCAACACATCGTGGTTTATTTCATTTGTCGAATCATTCCCTTTTTTTAAGAAATTAAAAACCTTATATATTTATGATATTTTTGTCTAAATAAATTTCATTATTATGGCTTTTTTACAATTTTTATAATATTGCTAATTGCTTAATTAGTATTGAAAAATAAATAAAAATAGGGTATATATAATTAATAATTAGGTAATGAATAATGGCTAATTTATTTTTAAATAAAATTATGATTCTATAAATTATAAAATTAGGAATTAAATGAATACATTTGAAATAATAATAATAATTAAATTTTCTATTTAAAATGGTAGAATATTACATACTTTATTAGCAATAAAAATACCACATAATATATTTTAATTCTAATTATATTAATATAAATTCGTTCAAAATTTAAATGTAATTAAGAGTTACCAAGTTATAATTATAATTTTCCTTACTTTAATTTAATTAATTAATAACCTGTTTAATATATAATAGAAGTGTGTTTTTAGATATAATTAACTATTTTAAATGATTTAATTTTGTATGTAAAACAATATCTATTACAGCACATACACATTACTTACCATTAATGAAACTTTTGAACCTGTTTGGATTTCGCTAGTCTTTTAATGTTTGGTGTGAAATTTGTTACTGAGAGCATCAGAGAATTCTTCAAATTTGAATCGGTTATTTGCGATCTTCTTTTACTTTTAATCAATTTCATTCATGAAAATGCTTGTTCACATCTGAATGTTATTCCAAAGCGACATATATAGTTTTTTGCAAATTTTCTTAGCTCTGGAAAATGTTCACATGGTAATGATTGCCAGAAATTAATTGTCAGATGCATTTTGATCTGAAAAAGCTCATCAAATTTTCTTTTTAAGAATGAATTTGTTTTTAAATCAATCAGTTCCATTTGTATGTTACTAGGCATCTGCCAGTGGCGTGCCGTCATTGGAAGCAGTGGATGCGCCGCTTCCCTTGTATTTTCTATAAAATAAATACACATTAATTTCAATTTTACGAAAATAATCATACAATATTTTACTATAACCGCATCATGTATCTTATTACAAATTTCTATACTACACATGAAAAAAAGAAAAGATTGCTTTTGTATATTCAAATATTAGTGGCGGAGTGGAAGCGCTGTATCGTCAGCATCCAAAAAGCCAGATTTGCGCATGTGCTTTACAGAGCACCAACCTCACCCGGTTTAGCTGGTGGAAGCCTAGGACCTCAGGTGGATGCTACACGTATATTGCTTCCAATTCTATCCAGGACCGGTTCTGGGCTGTTAGCCACCCTCGCCCGATTACGTGAATCATGAGTAGATTTATAACTTAACCCAACCGATAAGAATTTACTGGTATGGAGATAAGAGTAATCTTCTATAAATACATTTATCAATAAACAATAAAATAACTTACAATGAAATTCAAATATCAATCTGTTTTATCAATGCCTGGTGTCAGCATTATGGATGCTGCCACTGTAACCGATTCACACCTTACAATGCTACAAAGTTGATTTTTTGCAAATTTACTGCAGATTAACTCATATTTAAAGTACAGTGTATTATTTTAATTTGAGAATAAAGTAAATCACTTCATTTATTGTAATTTATGCATTATCAAAAAATATTTAATCTGCGGACTACATAAGCCGTGGTTAAGCAGTTTGGACCCCAATCACCATGGCTTAATGGTGCTCCACTGTATAAAACTCTAAAAAAAATGTTTAAATAAAACAAACACTTACATACATCATATTACACAAAATAAAAAAAATACAAACACACAAAAACTCTGCTTTCAAACTGAACATCACCAGGGCTCACTCAGAATTAGTGTTGCCAGATGTTTTTAGTGTTTGTAGCCAAAAAGTAGCCCAAAAGTAGCCAACCCCTAAATTTTTTTTAATAACCCAAGATTTGACAATAAAATAAAAAAAACCATTTGTGATTTTTCGGTAATAACTTTAATCACAATAAATGTTAACAACAATAATGTTTTCGGCCATTTACACGCCTATAAACTGATCGGAAATAAAGATTGCTAGACTCAAAATACATTCATACACTGTAACTACTATATGGAGAACTCATTTATCTGCAAAGTAGATTGCGACGAATTGTGCAACAAATGAACTTGTCAAGACATATTACATAGAAAAAATTAATTTTTTATAGTATTCTTAATTGCAAAGAAGTCAAATCTGGCAATGTTGCTGAGAACTGACTGAAGCGCTACTTGTAATCGTCCAGAGCGCCACGTTTTGGCCATCCTGTTCTTGTGGTTGAGGATCAAAAATAGCATTTAAATTGAAATCACGAAACAATTGTTCCAAACAACTAATAGTAACTTATGGCTGTAAATTGTTCAAAATCATTTTTCACTGTTTCATTCTGTATAAAAGAATAAGCTAGATCTGCACTAAGCTAGATTATAATAATGATTGCTAGGATGGTCTTTGCATTCTTATATAATAATCCAGTTTGTTGAGACTATAATGCTCGTTGAACATAATATTTAAATTGTCCACATTTTTCATCAATTGTGAAATCTCACGGAATGCTCTCAACATGGACACAGTAGAATATTTTCTTTCTTCTTCCTTGGCCACATAAAGTTTAATTACTTTGATCATCAATGATCTTCCACTAAAATATTGATGAATAAAGTTTTATTCCAAAATTCTGCTAACCTCAACGTTATGTGCAAATTTCGATTGCCTCCTTATGAACTCTGAGTTTCGCCCAAACTGCTACTGAATTTATATCTGTCTATAGAAGGATTATTTCGATTGTTTTATTCTTTGAATTACTAGCTCTTTGCAAATTCTTGTCTTGACTAAAGTTTGTGGCTGGTACTATGTCATATTTGATATTGTTTATCATTACTTGAAGAGATTTCTGATGATTTTGCCATTAAAATTCTCTTTCATTGATAGAACATCTTCGAAATCATAAGGCAATAGAACATCATTAATAAAAATCAGTCGAAATCAAAATTTTCTGTAACTGCTGTATTTTTCATGACGCTGCCACATATTCTAACTCTGTCAATCTTGAACTGGCTTTTAGTCGTGAGAAATTGTAATAGCTTCCTTGTATTTGTTCTTCCTTCTATCAAAGTTTTTCTGTACGGTTTTAAATTAATCGATAATTTTGTCAATTTATTTTCTAACATAAATTCTGACATTTTGAAAATGATGCTTAAGTTCCAACTTCAAATTTCATACTCTCAAAGACAATAGCATCAACGGTCTGAACCAAAAATAAGTTTAAGAAAATTTTATAAAATTTAAAGATATTAATTTATTGCGAAAAATATTTAACATTAATATTTACTCAGACGGATAAGTTCTTAAATATCGGTTATATCGTTAGCTTATATATGCTGGAAGAAGAGATCGGACCAGGTCTGGTTAGCATAATTGACAATGCATCTGCATGGTAAGCAGGATTTGCAAGTTTGAGTCATGCTTTGGGTTGATTCTTTTCTTCCAGTAATTCTAAAATTATTAAATTTATCAGAAGATGGTGCCTAACGCCTAACTCTAATGCCAAATTGTCTATTAAATTATTAGTATTACAGCCATTTCTAGCCCAATAATATTTGGTTTTGGTTGATGTATAGTGTTAAATATTGGATTTTTTAATTTATATCAATGAAATTTGCTTATTAATTTTGTTTGTAGTTTCTCAATCCTATGTTAAAAGTATATAAGCCAGCTGGAAAACGAAAAGAATTCCTTTAAAAATATTAAAAATTTTTCAATTTGTATTGATAAAATATTTTGCGATTATTGCAATAAAAACTGAGTTTCAATGTCTTGTTGTTGAGATTAATTATTATATGTTAAAATGGCATAATTCTAAAACACATCTGCTTCTTTTTTTGTGGGAAGAGCTTAACTCTGCCTCTGAGTATCTGTAGATGACAACGGGTGTAATAGCAGCATTTCACGAGCCTCTGTTGCCAACTTCCAGTCATTTTTACATTGTTAAAAGTAACATTGAGGTTTTTTCAAACAATTACAGTATAATGAAAATTTTAATTATGTCAAACAGGGTGGCAGAAACAATCAGCAGCGATGCTCACATTACATCACTTAATGTTCACTTTACACTGTCCCCTCAATGTGAGTTTCTATCAGTGGTGATGCGACCTCCCAGAGATGGTTTAGTAATTCTTCTTTACCATCTCAGGGATCAGAACGTTCACTCATGTCTTTGCTGAGCATGGTGGCCCTTATGCCAGAAAGAGCAATACTTGTAGTTGAGGGGCAACATAACGTCTCAACACACTGCTTTGGCCTCTGCTTCGGATAAACGGGAGGCTCAAATTAGGCTCCATTTGAGTCAATCGGCTGGTTGCTGAGTCATTCTTGACCTTGGCCTGGAGTCAGCTGATCGATGCAGACTGGGCGGACACGTCAGACAAGATGTGCTCTTCTTGACTGCATTGTGAGGGTATAGCTCCAGGGAAACCCTGGTGTGACAGTCTATGGGAGTCTCCCATGTGATTATTGTTGGGCCCCGTGGTGGGTGGGGTCACTAGGAGCTGAATATATTTTTCTAAATATGGATTCTCTAAAATCTAAAACATCGACCAATGCACTGTTACCAAAGGAGGTCAATTCCTCCAATCAACCAACCTACCTTATCGTTCACGATACAGGAGAAACACCTTTGTCTAAACGCTCTCCTTTTTTAATCCAGAAACTTTTTGAGTCGACCATTGTTCACCTAAAAAAAATTCAAAAATTGAGGTCAGGAGATCTACTTGTGGAAACAGCCTCCCCTCAACAGTCAGAAAAACTCTTGAAAATGAAGTCTCTAGGAGACATACAAGTCACCATCACAGCACATACAAGTTTGAACTTTTCACGTGGTGTGATATCTGAAATTGATCTGATGTCTGAGGATGAATCAGATATCCGAGGATGAATCAGATATCCAGATTGGTCTTTCAGATCAAAATGTTACTGCTGTTCGACACATCTCCATTCGTCGAGATGGCAAGTTAATCCCTACTAAACACTTAATTTTAACCTTTAACAAACCAACTTTGCCATCTGCTATCACAGCAGGTTATCTGTGCTGCCCAATTCGTCCGTATGTTCCAAATCCGCTGCGTTGCTTCAAATGCCAGCGATTTGGACATTCACAAACATCCTGCCGTGGGAAAAGCACATGCGCTCAGTGTGGAACTGAAGGTCATGAGAGTACCGTGTGCAACAATTCTCCATGCTGTGTGAATTGTAAAGATGCCCATCCTGCCTACTCAAGGAAATGCCCTGCATGGCAGAGAGAAAAGGAGATTCAACGGGTAAAAACCACAAATAATATACAATACCCAGAAGCCCGCCGCATGGTCATTCAAACTACAACATTAAAACAAAAAACATTTGCTTCTGTTTTGAAATCCACAAAAACATGTGGAGTTCAAACAGATATTTCTATATCACCAAGTGAATCTCTTACTCGCCATGCAAAATGTTTACTGATCCCACCAACACAAGCAGAAGACACGGCAAACACAAAGACCAAAACTCCTGTAACTAAAACAGGGGTAACAACCAGAAATGTGAGTTCTAAAAAGGCTAATAAGAACCCACCGAACAAACAAAAATTAAAAGCAGCCCTCTCTAAATCAAAGAGATCAGAGACTCAATCCATGAGTGATATTTCTGATGAAGAAAATAATATAGAGGGGACCCAACCACCCTCCCCTTCAAAAGCAAAATTCTATGTAAAATTGAAGAGGGACACTTTTGCGAAGACTGCTGCCTCAAACACATAATGGATTATAAAATAATCCAATGGAACTGTCGTGGTTTCCGCAACACTTCCCTGACATTAAACACTTGACATCATATACCTCAGCTGTCTATGTGGCACTTCAGGAAACACATCTCAAACCTGGAGATAGAACTACTTTAAAAGGATTTGATCTCTACCGCAATGATGATGATAGCCACAACCGTGCCAGTGGAGGTGTGGCTATTGTAGTTTCAAATCACGTCCCATCCTTGCCGATACAAATAACAACTGATTTGCAAGCTGTGGCAGTCAGAATTTCAATTGGAGTAACTGTCACAGTTTGTTCTATATACTTGGCACCAGATGTCAGAATGAACGAGGATGAATTGGATGCTTTGGTTGAACAGTTGCCTACTCCGTTTCTTTTACTAGGTGATTTCAATGGCCATAATCCTATGTGGGGCAGTCCCGACATTAATTGTCGAGGCAGGACCATTGAAAAATTTATAGGCAACCAGCAACTGTATTTATTTAATACGGGAGAACTGACATACTTCCATGCCCCAAGATCATTTACTGCCATTGATTTATCACTAGCAACCCCGAACCTATTTTCAGCGTTTACATGGGAGGTTGGATCTAATCCACTTTCCAGTGACCACTTACCAATATTTCTAAAATATCGAGGCAGAGGAAGCTGTGAAACAGCTCGCCCACCACGCTGGAAATTGGAAACAGGCGATTGGCCTGTTTTTTCTTCTATGGCCAACACCACGGAGGATATGGTGAATATTGCTGATATCAATGACGCAGTTGAAGTTGTCACTTCCAGTATTATTCAGGCAGCTGAGAAAACAATGGGGAAGACATCAACTAGATATACAAAACATCCTAAACCATGGTGGAACCAGAATTGTGAGGCAACATTTAAAGCACAAAAGAAAGCATGGGGTATTTTCAGAAGATACTCCACTGCAAGAAATTTGGTTGCTTTTAAAAAAGCAAAGGCAAATGCCAGAAGAATCAGAAGGCAAAGCCAAAGGGATTCTTGGAGAAAGTATGTCTCTAGTATAACATCTTCCACTAGCCCAAAAGCAGTCTGGGATAAAATCCATAAAATTAATGAAAAATATGCTTCCCACTCTGTCCATTCTGGAAAATAATGGCACAATAATCAGCGACATACAGGGTATTGCTGATATGTTGGGTGAAACGTTTTCTACTTCATCCAGCAATATTATGTATTCAAGAAATTTTCAGGCTTATAAAGCCCAAAGTGAAAAACAATATTTAAACTTTCATTCCCCATCTAATGAGGAGTATAATGTGCCATTCACCAGCATAGAACTACATACAGCGATCTCTTGCTCGGGGAATACTGCTGTAGACCCGGATAAAATCCATTACAGCATGAATAAAATCTGTCAAACAATTCCCTTCGTAATCTTCTAAATCTGTTTAACAGAATATGGACAGAACATACTTTTCCTGACTCTTGGAGGCTATCTATCATTGGTCCCATTCCCAAGCCAGGTAAAGAACGCAAGAATCCCTCTATTTATAGACCAATCTCTCTGACAAGTTGTCTCTGTAAACTTTTCGAGAGAATGGTAAACAGGCGTCTAATGTATCTCTTAGAGGAAAAGGAATACTTTTCACCACATCAGAATGGTTTCCATAGGAACAGAAGTACCACTGATAACCTGGTAAACCTTGAAACATCTATACGCAAAGCGTTTGTCAGACGACAGCACTTAGTGTCTGTGTTTTTTGATATAGAGAAAGCCTATGATTGCTGTTGGCGTTATGGAATACTCTGTGATCTGTACCAATTCGGATTGCAAGGTAATTTGCCAATATTTATAAAAAACTTTTTACAGAATCGTAGATTTCAAGTCAGGATGGGCAACACCTTACCTAGGCTCTTCACACAAGAAGGTGTTCTTCAGGGTTCTATTTTGAGTGTGACTCTGTTCCTAATCAAAATCAACATCATAGCTAACTGTCTCCCTCCCAGTGTGAATCACTCTCTGTATGTGGATAACTTTCAGATCTCCTGCCAGTCTAGTAATATGAGTTTCATCGAGAGACAACTGCAAACCTCCCTAAACCGCATATATGATTGGTCCAAGACCAATGGGTTTACGTTTAATGCAGCGAAGACATCGTGCATCCACTTTTGCCGAAGGCGTGGTTTGCACTTGGATCCGGAAATTTACCTAAATGGGGATAAAATTCCAATGGTGAATGAAGCTAAGTTTTTGGGTGTTTCTTTCGACCAAAAACTGACATTCTTGCCACATTTGCGCAACTTGAAGAGTAGATGTTTAAAATCTCTAAACCTTTTAAAGGTACTATGCTGCTCATCCTGGGGAGCAGACAAAGTTTCTATGCTCAGCCCCTCGGTTTGGGTTCCTGTCCGTGGTGAGGGGACCTCCCAGAGATGGTTTAGGAATTTTTCTTTACTATCTCTGGGATCTGAACGCCCACCCACGTGTTTGCTGTGCGTGGTGTCCCATATGCCGGAAAGGGGGATCCTGGTAGTTGAGGGGCAACATAACGTTCCCAACACACTGCTTTAGCCCCTGCTTCGGATAAACAAGAGGCTCAAATCAGGCTCCGTTTGAGTCATTCGGCTGGTCGTTGAGTCATTCTTGACCTCGGCTTGGAGTCAACCGATCGATGCAGACCAAGTTGACATGTCAGACAAGATGTGCTTATGTTGACTGCATTGTGAGGGTTTAGCTTCTGGGAAACCCTGGTGTGACGGTCTATGGGAGGCTCCCATGTGACGGCATCCCCTTGTTGGGCCCCATGGTGGGTGGGGTCACTGGGAGCTGAATATTTATTTTTAAATATGGATTTTCAAAATACAAAAATTCCAAACAAGCTAACAATGACAAATGAAAAGACCTCCAGTCAGCCAGTGTACTTAGTAGTCCACGCAACTGGAGAAAAACCGTTATCTAAGTGTTTCCCATTTTTGATCCAAAAATTGTTTGAGTCAACTATTGGGCACTTAAAGAAAATACAGAAATTGAGGTCAGGTGACCTCCTGGTGAAAACAGCCTCTCCTCAACAAACAACAAAGCTTTTGTCAATAAAAACACTTGGAGATATGGGAGTCTCAATCACATCACACAAAAGTCTAAACTCATCACGTGGTGTGATATCTGAGATCGATCTGATGTCTGAAGATGAATCAGATATCCAGATCAATCTTTCAAATCAAGGTGTCACTGCTGTTCGACGCATCTCCATTCGTCGAGACGGCAAGCTAATACCAACAAAGCATTTAATTGTCACATTTGACAAGCCAACATTGCCATCCTTCATTACTGCAGGATATCTGCGCTGCCCCATTCATCCTTACATTCCAAATCCGCTGCGTTGCTTCAAATACCAGCGATTTGGACATTCACAAACATCCTGCCGAGGCAAAAGCGTATGTGCACAGTGTGGGACCGAAGACCACGACAGTACTGAATGTAAAAGTATCCCATGCTGTGTGAACTGTAAAGATGCCCATCCTTTCTACTCCCCAAAATGCCCTGCGTGGCAGGGAGAAAAAGAGGTGCAACGGACAAAAACCGTAAACAACGTATCATACACAGAGGCCCGTCGCATGGCCACCCCAAGTGCAACAACGAAACAAATGACCTTTGCTGCTGCGTTGAAATCTACTAAGACATGTGGGGTTCAAACAGATATTTCTGTCTCCCCAAAAGAATGTCTCACTCGACACGCAAAATGTTTGCTGACCCAATCAAAACAAACCGAAGAAAAGGAGAGTATCAAGACAAAGATACCCCTACCTAAAACAGGAGTAGTAACCAGAAATGTGGGTTCTAAGAAAGCAAATAAGAACTCACTTAACAAACAAAAATTAATAGCAGTCCTCTCTAAAGCTGAAAGATCAGAGACTCAGTCCATGAGTGAGTTCTCTGATATCTCTGATGAAGAGCCTAACATGGAGGTGAAAAAACCAACGTCACCCCCAAAAGATAAACCTTCTGTGAAATTGAAGAGGGATACCCTTGCAAAAAATGCTGCCTCAAACACATAATGGATTACAAAATAATCCAATGGAACTGTCGTGGTTTCCGCAACAACTTCTCTGACATTAAACACTTGACATCATCTACTTCATCTCTCTGTGTGGCACTCCAGGAAACACATCTAAAACCTGGAGAAAATATTTCTTTTAAATAATTCAATCTCTACCGCAAGGATGATGATAGCCACAACCGTGCCAGTGGCGGTGTGACTATTTTGGTTCCAAATCGCATTCCATCCTTACTGGTACAAATAACCACTGATTTGCAAGCTGTGGCAGTCAGGATTTCTATTGGAGTAATTGTCACAGTTTGTTCTATATACTTGCCACCAGATGTCAGAGTGAACGAGGATGAATTGGATGCTTTGGTTGAACAGTTGCCTACTCCGTTTCTTTTACTAGGTGATTTCAATGGCCATCATCCTGTGTGGGGCAGTCCCGACATTAATTGTCGAGGAAGGACCATTGAAAGATTTCTAGGCAACCAGCAACTGTATTTATTCAATACGGGAAAAGTGACATACTTCCATGCCTCAACAAGAACATTCACTGCCATTGATCTATCACTAGCAACCCCGAACCTATTTTCAGCGTTTACATGGGAGGTTGGATCTAATACACTTTCCAGTGACCACTTCCCAATATTCCTAAAATACCGAGGCAGAGGAAGCTGTGAAACAATGCGTCCACCACGCTGGAAACTGGAAACGGCAGATTGGCCTGCATTTTCCTCTTTGACTAACATCACTGAGGAAATGGTCAATACTGCTGATATCAATGATGCAGTTGAAGTTGTCACTTCCAGTATTATTCAGGCAGCTGAGAAAACAATGGGAAAGACATCAACAAGGTACCCAAAGCATCCGAAACCATGGTGGGATCAAAATTGCGAGGCAGCATTTAAAGCACAAAAGAAAGCATGGGGGATTTTTAGAAGATACCCCACTGGTGAAAATTTGGTTGCTTTTCAAAAAGCAAAGGCAAATGTCAGAAGAATAAGAAGGCAAATCCAAAGGGATTCTTGGAGGAAGTATGTTTCAAGCATAACATCTTCCACTGACTCAAAAGCAGTCTGGGATAAAATCCATAAAATTAATGGAAAACATGCTTCCCACTCTGTCCATGCTGGAAAATAATGGCACGATAATCAGCGATATACAGGGTATTGCTGATTTATTGGGTCAAACATTTTCTGTTTCATCCAGCAATATTGTGTATTCAAGTAATTTTCAAGCTTATAAAGCCCAAAGAAAAAAACAGTGTTTAAACTTTTACTCCTCATCTAATGAGGAATATAATGTGCCATTCACTAGAATTGAATTACATAGAGCAATCTCTCGCTCAGGGAATACTGCTGTAGGTCTGGATAAAATCCACTACAGCATGATTAAAAATCTTTCAGACAATTCTCTTCGTAATGTTCTGAATCTGTTTAACAGAATATGGACAGAACATACTTTTCCTGACTCTTGGAGGCTATCTATCATTATTCCCATTCCCAAACCTGGTAAAGATCACAAGAATCCCTCTAATTACAGACCAATTTCTCTGACAAGTTGTCTCTGTAAACTTTTCGAGAGAATGGTAAACAGGCGTCTAATGTATCTCTTAGAGAAAAAGGAATACTTTTCACCACATCAGAATGGTTTCCGTAGGAACAGAAGTACCACTGATAACCTGGTAAACCTTGAAACATCTATACACGAAGCATTTGTTTGACGACAGCACTTAGTGTCTGTGTTTTTTGACATAGAGAAGGCCTATGACCACTGTTGGCGATACGGGATACTTCGTGATCTACACCAATTCAGATTGCGGGGTAATTTGCTAATTTTTATAAAAAAACTTTTTACAGAATCGAAGATTCCAAGTCAGGATGGGCAACACCTTATCTAGGCTCTTCAGACAAGAAGAAGGTGTTCCTCAAGGTTCTATTTTGAGTGTGAATCTGTTCCTAATTAAAATTAACAGCATAGCTAACTGTCTCCCTCCCAGTGTGAAACACTCTCTGTATGTGGATGACTTTCAGATCTCCTGCCAGTCTAGTAATATGAGTTTCATTCAGAGACAACTTCAAACTTCCCTAAATCGCATATATGATTGGTCCAAGACCAATGGGTTTACGTTTAATGCAGCGAAGACATTGTGCATCCACTTCTGCCGAAGGCGTGGTTTGCACCCGGATCCTGAAATTCACCTAAATGCTGATAAAATTCCAATGGTGAACGAGGCTAAGTTTTTGGTGTTTATTTCGACCCAAAACTGACATTTTTGCCACACTTGCGCAATTTGAAGAGTAGATGTTTAAAATCTCTAAACCTTTTAAAGGTACTATGCTGCTCATCCTGGGGAGCAGACAAAGTTTCTATGCTTAGGATTTATAGGGCCCTTGTCCGCTCTAAGCTGGATCACGGTTGCATTGTTTATGGCTCTGCGCGAGAATCTACTCGAGATGCTGGATCCAATCCACCATCAAGCACTACGTTTGTGCACTGGTGCTTTTCGAACTTCCCCTGTACAAAGTTTGTATGTGGAAGCTTATGAGCCTCCACTATCTCTCGGGAGAGAACAGTTGTCTCTATTTTACTATATAAAACAGAAAACTTATTCTAAACCTTCAGCTGATTGCACAGTATTAGATACTCAGCTGAAAAGGTTATTTGAAGCTCGCCCAAGCAGTGTCCCTTCATTCGCCATAAGAATGCAGAATGTGAGCAGCACGATTGATCTGAACACAGGCAACATTTCACAGCTAGAGGTCTGTAATATATCTCCTTGGTCCAACTTTTGTGATAAATGTTGACCTTAGCTTAAAGCAATTTCCAAAGGAATCCACCCCAGATTGTGTCTACAGGCAGCACTTTGCAGAAATTCAACACCATGACAGGAATATAATTCCTATTTATACAGATGGATCAAAATCTGATGATTACGTTGGCTCAGCCTTCATCTGCCAGGATGAAATCGTGGCAGAACAAATTGCATTGAATTCTTCCATCTTTTCTGCAGAGTTGCATGCTATTTATTTAGCTTTAAAGTATATAAATAGGAAAGGTCATCGTTGCTGTGTTATTTACACTGACTCAGTTAGTGCTCTTCAGGCTTTGATCTCATATGAACCTAGTTCTCACTCCATAGTTATTAAAATTCAAAAACTAATTTGTCATCTTCTTGCAAAGAATTTCTTTATAAAATTTTGTTGGGTCCCAGGCCATGTATGAATAAGAGGAAATGAAGAAGCTGATGCAGCAGCAAAATCAGCTAGACTCTTACAGCATGATATGCCTATCGAAGGAAGTGATTTGAAGCTAGTTGTTAAAAAACGACTACCAGAGAGATGGCAAAATATGTGGAATGCACAAATCCACAATAAACTACACGAGATCAAACCTTTGATAGAAAATTGGACACATAATAAACAGTATGACAGGAGATCTGAAGTAATTCTTACTCGTTTGAGAATTGGACACACTCGACTGACTCGTCAATACCTTTTGAAGGGAGATGACGAACCAATATGTCAGCACTGTAAGTGTACTGTAAGTGTTAAACACATATTTTGCAACTGTGTTGCTTTTGACCAGAGTCATAGACAGCATTTCGGAAATGCAAGCTTTAGAGAGATTTTGGGCCAGAGTCCAAATCTGGACAATATAGTGGACTTTGTGAAAGTCATTAATATGTATAGAGAAATTTGATTATTTATTTATTGTACAGTTTTATTTACTTTGTGTTATTTATTTAAATTATTGTATATATTTTTTGTTGTTGTTTATTTATTTATTTATTTATATTACTATTGGCTATTTAATGGTTAAACTGTTATGTTTTGTTTATTTGTTTTTGTTTTTATGTTTAGATATGTGTTTTCCTATTTATTGTATATATGAAATTGTACCATGTGTCATGGCGCAGTATGGCCTGTATGGCTCTTGTGCCAATAAAAACTAACTAACTAACTTCTATGCTCAGGATTTATACGGCCCTTGTCCGCTCTAAGCTAGACTACGGTTGCATTGTATATGGCTCTGCACGAGAATCTGCTCTTCGGATGCTGGATCCAATCCATCATCAAGCACTGCATTTGTGCACTGGTGCTTTTTGAACTTCTTCGGTTCAAAGTTTGTACGTGGATGCATATGAGCTTCCACTGTCTATTAGGAGAGAACAGTTGTCTCTTTTATATTATATAAAACAAAAATCTAAACTTTCAGTTGATTGTACAGTATCAGATACTTAGCTGAAAAGGTTATTTGAAGCTCGCTGAAGTTGTGTCCCTACATTCGACATAAGAATGGAGAATGTAGGCAGCACGGTTGACGTGAACATAAGCAACATTTCACAGGCTGAGATTGATAGTATACCACCTTGGTCAACTCCTGTGATAACTGTTGACTTCTGCTTAAAGCAGTTTCCTAAGGAATCCACACCAGACTATATCTACAGAGTGCACTTTGCAGAAATCGAACACAATGACAGGAATTTAATTCCCATTTACACTGATGGTTCTAAATCAGATGATTACGTTGGCTCAGCCTTTCTTTGCCAGAATGAAATTATGGCAGAGCAAATTACATCAAATTCATCTATCTTTACTGCAGAGCTGCACGCTATTCACTTAGCCTTAAAGTATGTAATTAGAAAATGTCATCGTCGCTGCGTGATTTACACCTACTCAGTTAGTGCACTTCAGGCTTTGATCTCGTGTAAACCTAGTTCTCACTCTATAGTGATTAAAATTCGTAAACTGTTTTGCCAACTTACTGCGAGTGGTTTCTTTGTAAAATTTTGTTGGGTCCCAGGCCACATTGGTATAAGAGGGAATGAAGAAGCTGATGCAGCTGCAAAGTCAGCAAGCTCTTCTCAGCATAGAATGTATATTGAAGGAGGTGATTTGAAGCTAGTCATTAAAAAACAACTAGCAGAGAGTTGGCAAAATGTGTGGAACGCACAAGTCCACAATAAACTGCATGAGGTCAAATCTATGATAGAAAATTGGACACACAAGAAATTTTATGACAGGAGATCTGAAGTTATTATTACTCGTTTGAGAATTGGACATACTCGACTGACTCATCAATACCTTGTGAAGGGAGATGACGAACCAGTATGTCAGAACTGCAACTGTCCTCTTACTATAAAACACATACTGCTTGATTGCTCTGTTTTTTAGACAAGGTGTAGACAGCATTTTGGAAATGCAAGTTTTAAACAGATTCTAGGCTAGAGGCCCAATCTTTGATTTATTGGACTTTTTAAAAGTCACTATTTGTGTAAAGAAATTTAATTATTTATTTATTTATTTAGCTTTTTGTTTGTTATAGTTTGTTATTAATATGTATATACAGTAGACCCCCTTATAATGCTTAGATACGTTTCACTTTATAAGAATTTTACGTTGTAGGAATCTTTAAATACATGAGCCAATCACAGTTCGACATGTGTGAAGTTTACGGACTAAGGCTGTTTGAAAGGTTTTCTTCTAACCGATTCTAGACTAATTCGACTCAACATTTCCAAAACACGTATAATTTTTTGGGAATAATCCGTATAAACTATGCTATAAACAAAAGATTGTAGGATTACTTACCGAGTGTGTACCGTTCGACTATGCCGTTGCTTACGCTTGTTTTCGTCGCAGAGCAGCTCACCAAACGGTGGCCGCGTTTTCTGATAAGTTATTTTTCTGCGAAAAATTTGTTGAACTTTGGAGACACCATTAATATAAATAATTTTTATGGCCGTTGAATAAGAAATGTTTCTTTCACAAGAAATGTATAAAATTAGTGCTGTATTAGACTTACGGTACCTAATTGACACCAAATGTCTTGTCTTCCTATTTTTGATATTATATCATGATTATATTCAATTATTTCATCCGTTTTATCAAATTGTTAATGTGAAATCTATAAAAGTATAATTCTTAAAATTTATATTGTAATTGAATTAAAACGAAACTTATGTTTTTAAAATTAAAAAAAATTTAGTTACTAAAATGAAATGAAAGTAAAAGATTATAAAGTATAAGAATTTAACTCAAATTGTACAGTAGTAGTAATAATAATAATACAGGTATACCTCGCCTTACGTCGGTAATTGGTTCCAGGAAAACGACGTAAGTCGAATTTACCTGTCTCCGAATCTACTTATCACTAGGAAAGCATTTTAAATAATATATGGTTAATAAAAATCTATTTTAAGCTTACAAACAAATAAATTTTAGTTTTTAATATAGTACAAAAAAAGTAATCTAAATTTACGAATGCGTGTACTGTAAATACAGTACATACTTGTATATATTTTAATATGATTTTATGTGCTTTAAACGTTTATCTAGTGATATTACGACTTCAATATTTGTGGCGGACAGACGTAAAGTCGAATAAAATGACTTAAACTTGATTTTTATTTTTCCATATACTTTTTTAACAAG
>NW_019385725.1:0-133104 GCF_000671375.1 Centruroides sculpturatus | reverse complement strand
CAGACGATAATAAACTCAACTTACTAGCCTAAAATCTCCGTAGCGTGTTGCCAGGCGGCAGAAAGCATATATATAATTATAATAAAGTTACAATAAATTAAGTTAATATATAATTATATGTACAGTACCTAATTTATATATAATTTATATATAATACTAAACAGACGATAGCAAACTCAATTTAGCCGCTCCGTAGCATGGCGCAGGGTCGGAGGTAAGTAGTTTGGCTGCTCATCCACTATTGGTCCAGACTCTATCAATCTTGTCGCAAAACGACGTTATAGGAGGTACATTATACGAAAGTTTCTACAATTTTTTCGCTACGTTATAGGAATTGTCGTTATAGGAACGTACGTTATAGGGGGGTCGACTGTACAGTGAATGATTCAACACACAGACTTGATTTCGTGCCAAAAATTGACGAACAATCAACGATGTGTGACTCGGTGCATTATCGTGTAACAAACACCAGTAATCAGAATTGCGATATTCTGGTTGAATTCGATGAATTCTTCCCATTAATCGTTGTAAAACTCCCAAGTAGAAAGCAGCAGTAACTGTTTGACCCTGTGGGATGAACTCACGGTGGATGATGCTTTTGCTATCAAAGTAAGCAATGAACATTGTCTTGATTTTTGATAGAACTTTTTGTGTTTCCTTGGCTTGAGGTGATGATTTTGACTTTCATTTGGCACTTTGACGTTTTGTTTGTGGGTCATATTGAAAACACCAGGTTTCGTCACTAGTAACAATTGATTTGAGGAAGGTTGAGCTGTTATTTGCTGCTCGTACAATCTCTCTGGAATGTTCCAGTCTCGTCAATTTTAGGTCTTGGGTTAGTGTGTGCGGAACAAATTTAGCACAGACCTTTGTTTTGCCCAAATCTTCTTTAAGAATTTGTCGTATTGTCTCTTTGTTAATGTTTAATGTCTGTTCCATCATTCTCAGTGTTGCATTGCGATCGTTGGATACAAATTCTTGCACTTTTTGAATCGAATCTGCTGTTTGAATTGTTATATGCTTTCCCACATGTTTGTCGTCCTCCAGTGATTGTCTGCCTTCCAAAATTCGCTTGTGCCACTCAAAAGTTTTTGACCGTGATAAACACTCACTTCCATACACTTTCTGCATCATTTTGAATGTTTCTGTGGCACTTGTGCCAAGTTTAGCGTGAAATTTAATAACAGCATGTCGTTCCATTATTGTTTGCCGACATGTAACAAAATAAACTGATAAACAAAGTATCAAAAACAAAGATAAATGTCAACCGATTTAAATAAAAGTTTTAGGTTAGTAGTGACATGTGTTCAAACTTCATATGACATAAAATTTAAACAGATGTTGCTACTGGTTGCTGAGATATAGTTTCAGTCCCGGAATTTAATTGCCGCACTGTGTATAATACTGTACAGACAATAGCAAACTCAATTTACCTGCCTAAACTTTCTGTAGCATGGCGCTGGATGGCTGAAAGTAGTTCGACTGCTCATCCACTATTGGTCCAGATTCGACCAATTTTGTCGCGACACGAGTCGGCGACAACGTTTTACGAGCCCTTTATATGAATACTGCCGCAATTTTTTGCTACGTTATAGGGGGGTCAACTGTATTTGTTTTTTGTTCTTGTTGCTGCTGTTTATTTTTTTATTCATTTATTTTTGTCATATGTTTGTTATTTGTGATGTTTATAATTATTTACCATTTGTTATGGCACAGCTTAGCCTATATGGCTCTTGTGCCAAAAAACCAATACCAACCAACCAACCAGCCAGCAATGCATGCAGTTAAATATAAAATAAAACTTATAATAACTGTTATAACGTTTAATTCTTTTATGACTCTATTAACAAATGGTTAGGGAAGGGAGTTTTTGTTTACACAGTAATGAGACACTTAGCACATTGTTGTCATTAACGGTGGGGGTGGGTGCAGCTCACTTGACACCCTGTTGTGAAAGTAATAAACTTTAACTGACCTTGACAGACGTTTCTAGTTACTAAGAATAACAAGTGGAGAACAGTTGTTTAAACTGTAATAAAACACTTGGCGGTTTATTAAGTGAGATCTCCTGCTCTACTCACATTACCGCGAAAACAATAAACACAATCTATTCTTCACCGATTACAAAGGAACCGATGACAATGGGTAAAAGTTGAGATAATCTGGTGGCAAGTGAGACCTGATCTGTTTATTTTAGAGCTGTATCGTCTTTAATTACAGAGAAATAAATGTAAATAAAACAAAGAAAGAAAAAAGTATGACATCAACAGATTTAATCATAATTCCTGATCAGTTGAAAGCACATTTACGATTTTAAAATAAAAACAGCCGATGCTGAGCATTAAAAAAGCGATAAGCAATTAGTATTATCGACATACAGTGCTATAACATGTCCTTCTGATCGATTTTCGTGCTCCTATTGCGCGAAATTGTAACAGTCCACCTGGAGCGTCATTGATGACAGGTAGCACGCTCTGACGTCAAAGATGAGCGACTTCCTGAGCTGCGCATTCGTCTCACACACAGTCAATCTATTTGCACTGAGCCGATACAGTGCGTTATCACCATCAACTGCTTTCTGAGTAGACTTGAGGAACACACGATTTTTAATCTTTATGAATGTCAAACCACATAATTATTCCAATTTATTTTCCTAAGTAAACGAGTTCAACTGCAAAGGTGATATTCCTTACTTGTTTCCATATCTATATTTCTCTCCTCATCACTTTTTACTTTTGAATTTGATTTCCCCTCCCATTTTCGCAATATCGCACCTTTATTTACTGATTAAGTCCTGCAAGTTCAGAGACAAGACGTGAAGTGTATTGGTTTGTTATCATCCAATAAAACATTGGAAATTTTCTTGAACATGATTTGTTAAAAGCCACAGTGTGTTCTACTTCATTGGATATTCTTGTAGGTTACACCCTACATAATGCATATCGGCCGTGAATCGTTTCCGAACTATATCAGAAGTGCAAATCAGAGATGATAAAAGTATTTTAGCCTTTACACGACCGTTTGCCACGCCCACGTGTTTACAGGTAGGTTGTAAAACTTCCAAGGTCAATATTGGTCAAAGAGGTCATAAAATTTTAAAAATTCACCAAAAATCAAGTTATCGTTATATTCATATGAAAAAAATTATACATCTCTATCAGTATGTTTATTTTTAAATACAACATTTTTCAATAAATTTTATTTTAAATATTTAGGAGAAAAAAATTTTTTTTATCATAACTGACATCCAAAGTTCAAAATTCACATTTTCCAGTTACTTCGTTTTTATTGGAACTGGGCCAGAATGATGTAGAATATTGTTTCCTACAATTATATATAAGTTTTATGCATGTACGTATTTTCGTTTTCAAGTTATCACACATTAATAAAAAACAAACGTATTAATTTTAAGCAAATTTTCACTATAATATAGTAAGCTTTATTTTTGTTAACATAAGCAAAAATTAAAATATTTTTACATAAATATAATAATTAGAATACATGCGTTGATATTTTACAAAAAATTCAATATTAATAGATATAAAATAGATATAAAAAATGTAGAAAAAGTAGACAAAAATGCATCTGTGATGCTGGCAGGTACAAATCTGTAAGAGAGTATTTATTTATTGAATATGCTGCAAAATGCTAATACATATAAATTTAATGTGAAACTCGATTACATACCTTACTAGTAATTGCAAAAATAATAAAAAATAAAAAAGTAGAAAAAATGCATCTATGATGCTGCAAGCACTAAATCTGTAAGAAAGTATTTATTTATTGAATTTACTGCAAAATGATAATTCAAATAAATATGATGTTAAATTTGTGATCAGAATTATATCACATACTTATCCTATCAGCAATGATGTTTTGGAAAACATTCAGGATGTAATCCTTTCAAACAGTGCGTACATATTGTTCTCGATCTTCTTTTTAGGCCTAAACTAGTGCAAACACAGCATCTAGATTCTTTTTTTGCTGGCAATTTTCGCAAATCTCTTGGTCCTAGAGGATGAGGATCTTCAGGTTGTTGTTTGGTCGCCATCCATTCCGCCTCCAAGATCTCTATTATTGATACGTAAAAGGCGTACCTGGGTTTTAGCTTTCCTGGGCCTCCAAAATTTTCTTTGTATAATATATATGAGTTCAACACCATCCTGCCTATGATGTTGAACCCAACTTTCTTCCAGTATTTCACGGTCTTTCTCTCATCCAAGTACGCATATAACATCATATCTGACGTATCGACCCCACCCATAAATTTATTGTATTCTAATATTATTTCTGGCTTTGACTTAGTTACATTACGCTTAACAATTTCTTTTGCACGCGCCCTCGCATGGCTGGATAGTAGCAAGACCGGAACTTTTTGAGATGCTTTTTCTCTGAATCCACAGGCTAACAACGGCCCGGATCTAAAATAAGATGTTTGGCCCACGGAAAACTTCGACGATTTTAGTGGGGCGGGCAGGTATTTTCGATTTCATCGAACAGTGCCAGTTATGTAGGTACCCATTGTATATAGATGTCGAACAAGAGGAACCGACATGAAGAAATTATCTACAAAAAGATGATAGCCTTTTTTGAGGTACGACGCTGTATCCTAGACCAAATTTAGAATTGATGTCCTTTTCCTGCTGAGTCCTGGCCCCTCTATAAGTGAAAAAACTCAAGCAGTAATTAGAGACTGAGTCTCACAGCATCCAAAATTTTATGCCCCACTGATGATGATGTTTTTTTGGAAGGTACTGCAGGAGCGAGGTTTTATTTTTTGTACCTACAAGGCTCTCATCCACACAAATTTGCTGGTGTGGCGTGTAGTGATGTCGGAACACTCTGTTAGCATGATCAAGCAGGGGTTGAAACTTTGCACAAGGATTGTATCCTTGTTCCCCTGGCTTGGATAACTTAGTGTTATCGACAAAATGGAAAAAACGTAACAAGTGATAAAAGCGGGTTCTTGGAAACATTTTACCAAACCATGGAGTGGTTTGGGAGGAAGAAGTGGACCAGTAGGATGCTATTGTAGGCTTTTTGATTAATCCCATGTTCAATATACATGCTAGGAACCCCTTTATTTCTAAAACCGAAATTTTGGTCCAGTTCTTCAGAGCAGGCGGTACGTTATTCCCCATGCCATTTATGACTTGTTGTGCGTAATGGTTTGATTCCGTTACGACCAGATGGAGCAAAGTCATTGTAATAAAAAAATTGAAATACGCAATCGGAGGTGAATCTGGCGGTGGCATGTGCTTAGGGCCAGCAAGATCTAGGAAAGAAAAAGGAAGTGAAGAAGATTGCTCCGGAGATATAACCTCCTGATAGTCCTCATCATCGTCATCACTTCTAGATTGCATATGATTATTAGAGAGGCTTGGAGAAATCATATCGTCATCACATCATCATCTGAACTTTCGTACATGCTGACATCAAAGTCGGAGTCTGACTCAGATATAATATCTGAAAAATTTTTTATGTAGTCCATAAGGTCAGATTCATCCATCATTTTCTGAGCTTTTGATGTAGATGCCATTATTGATCAATAAATATTCATAAAAATCGAAAAATCTAATAAAAAAAAAAAAAAACTATATGTAATGAAATGTTACAATATATAACTAAAACTATTATAAATAAAATTACGACAAATAAATCGAAAATATAAAACGAAACAATTACGAATAATTTATTATAAATATGATTTGATATAAAATCAAAATTTATAAGTTGAATTATAAAAAGTATACTGTATATATCTAAAAAAGTGTATTACTTCATTTTATATATAAAACTATATATAAAAATAAATAAATAATTATATAAAATGAACAAAGAACAAATATGGAACCTTACCTGTAACACACACAACAGTAAACTTCGTGCAACTAAGCAAAAGTGAACTTTGAAAATTCATAACAAAGGTTATATAGGTCAACATGACACCACCTGGACACAAATATGTGAAGTATAGAGTAAACTATACGTTCCCGTAAAGTGCTGGCATCTGTTGTCAACAGATTTTATAAAAAATTATTTTTACTAAAGTGCACACAAATCGTTACCCTAGTGATTTTCGTAAACGATAGGGGGTGCGACAGATCGGTACCCCGGTTTTAAGTAGGTTAACCTTTAGATGACCGGATTGCCCCGCCCACGTGTTTACAGGTAGGTTGTAAAATGACCAACGTCAATATAGGTCAAAGAGGTCATAAAATTTAAAAAATTTACCAAAAATCAAGTTATCGTTATATTCATATGAAAAAAATTATATATCTATATCAGTATGTTTATTTTTAAACACAACATTTTTCAATAAATTTTATTTTAAAAATTTAGGAGAAAAAAAATTTTTTTTTGATCATAACTGACGTCCAAAGTTTAAAATTCGTTACTTTTTGTCAAAATTCACATTTTCCAGTTACTTTGTTTGTATTGGCAATGGGCCAGAACGATGTAGATGTAGAATATTGTTTATTACAATTATATGTAAGTTTTATGCATGTACGTATTTTCGTTTTCAAGTTATCACACATTAATAAAAAACAAACGTATTAACTTTAAGCAAATTTTCACTATAATATAGTAAAATTTATTTTTTATTTAACATAAGTAAAAATTAAAATATATATACATAAGTATAATAATTATAATATATGCGTTGAAATTTCACAAAAAAAATTAATATGAGTAGATATAAAATACATATAAAAAATGCAAAAATGTAGACAAAAATGCATCTGTGATGCTGGCAGGTACAAATCTGTAAGAGAGTATTTATTTATTGAATATGCTGCAAAATGCTAATACATATAAATTTAATGTGAAACTCGATTACATACCTTACTAGTAATTGCAAAAATAATAAAAAATAAAAAAGTAGAAAAAATGCATCTATGATGCTGCAAGCACTAAATCTGTAAGAAAGTATTTATTTATTGAATTTACTGCAAAATGATAATTCAAATAAATATGATGTTAAATTTGTGATCAGAATTATATCACATACTTATCCTATCAGCAATGATGTTTTGGAAAACATTCAGGATGTAATCCTTTCAAACAGTGCGTACATATTGTTCTCGATCTTCTTTTTAGGCCTAAACTAGTGCAAACACAGCATCTAGATTCTTTTTTTGCTGGCAATTTTCGCAAATCTCTTGGTCCTAGAGGATGAGGATCTTCAGGTTGTTGTTTGGTCGCCATCCATTCCGCCTCCAAGATCTCTATTATTGATACGTAAAAGGCGTACCTGGGTTTTAGCTTTCCTGGGCCTCCAAAATTTTCTTTGTATAATATATATGAGTTCAACACCATCCTGCCTATGATGTTGAACCCAACTTTCTTCCAGTATTTCACGGTCTTTCTCTCATCCAAGTACGCATATAACATCATATCTGACGTATCGACCCCACCCATAAATTTATTGTATTCTAATATTATTTCTGGCTTTGACTTAGTTACATTACGCTTAACAATTTCTTTTGCACGCGCCCTCGCATGGCTGGATAGTAGCAAGACTGGAACTTTTTGAGATGCTTTTTCTCTGAATCCACAGGCTAACAACGGCCCGGATCTAAAATAAGATGTTTGGCCCACGGAAAACTTCGACGATTTTAGTGGGGCGGGCAGGTATTTTCGATTTCATCGAACAGTGCCAGTTATGTAGGTACCCATTGTATATAGATGTCGAACAAGAGGAACCGACATGAAGAAATTATCTACAAAAAGATGATAGCCTTTTTTGAGGTACGACGCTGTATCCTAGACCAAATTTAGAATTGATGTCCTTTTCCTGCTGAGTCCTGGCCCCTCTATAAGTGAAAAAACTCAAGCAGTAATTAGAGACTGAGTCNTGACTCGTACAACATGTAATTCAGATAAAACGGAAAAATCAACGATCTTATAGGGGGGTCGACTGTACTTATCCTATCAGCAATGATGTTTTGGAAAACATTCAGGATGTAATCCTTTCAAACAGTGAGTGCAAACTGTTCTTGATCTTCTTTTTAGACCTAAACTAGTGCAAACACAGCATCTGGATTCTTTTTTGGCAGGTAATTTACGTAAATCTCTCGGTCATAGAGGATCTTGAGGTTGTTGTTTTGTAGCCATCCATTCCGCCTCCAAGCTCTCTATTATTGATATATAAAAGGCGTACCTCGATTTTAGCTTTTCTGGGCTTCCAAAATTTTCTTTGTATAATAGATATGAGTTCAACACCATTCTGCCTATGATGTTGAACCTAACTTTCTTCCAGTATTTCACAGTCTTTCTGTTATCCAAGTACGCATATAACATCATATCTGACGTATTGACCCCACCCCTAAATTTATTATATTCTAATATTATTTCTGGCTTTGACTTAGTTACATTGCACCTAACAATTTCTTTTGCACGCGCCCTTGCGTGGCTGGATAGTAGCAAGACTGGAACTTTTTGAGATGCTTTCTCTCTGTATCCACAGGCTAGCAACAGCCCAGATCTAAAATAGGATGTTTGGCCCACAGAAAACTTCGACAATTTTAGTGGGGCGGGCAGATATTTTCTATTTCGCCGAACAGTGCCAGTTATGTAGGTACCCATTGTATATAAATGTCAAACAAGAGGAACCGACATGAAGAAATTATCTACAAAAAGATGATAGCCTTTTTTTGAGGTACGACCCCGTCTCAAGCAGTTTATTTACGACGCTGTATCCTAGACCAAATTTAGAATTGATGTCCTTTTCCTGCTGAGTCCTGGCCTCTCTATAAGTGAAAAAACTCAAGCAGTAATTAGAGACCGAGTCACACAGCATCCAAAATTTTATGCCCCACTGATGATGATGTTTTTTTGGAAGGTACTGCAGGAGCGAGGTTTTATTTTTTGTATCTACAAGGCTCTCATCCACACAAATTTGCTGGTGTGGCGTGTAGTGATGTCGGAACACTCTGTTAGCATGATCAAGCAGGGGTTGAAACTTTGCACAAGGATTGTATCCTTGTTCCCCTGGCTTGGATAACTTAGTGTTATCGACAAAATGGAAAAAACGTAACAAGTGATAAAAGCGGGTTCTTGGAAACATTTTACCAAACCATGGAGTGGTTTGGGAGGAAGAAGTGGACCAGTAGGATGCTATTGTAGGCTTTTTGATTAATCCCATGTTCAATATACATGCTAGGAACCCCTTTATTTCTAAAACCGAAATTTTGGTCCAGTTCTTCAGAGCAGGCGGTACGTTATTCCCCATGCCATTTATGACTTGTTGTGCGTAATGGTTTGATTCCGTTACGACCAGATGGAGCAAAGTCATTGTAATAAAAAAATTGAAATACGCAATCGGAGGTGAATCTGGCGGTGGCATGTGCTTAGGGCCAGCAAGATCTAGGAAAGAAAAAGGAAGTGAAGAAGATTGCTCCGGAGATATAACCTCCTGATAGTCCTCATCATCGTCATCACTTCTAGATTGCATATGATTATTAGAGAGGCTTGGAGAAATCATATCGTCATCACATCATCATCTGAACTTTCGTACATGCTGACATCAAAGTCGGAGTCTGACTCAGATATAATATCTGAAAAATTTTTTATGTAGTCCATAAGGTCAGATTCATCCATCATTTTCTGAGCTTTTGATGTAGATGCCATTATTGATCAATAAATATTCATAAAAATCGAAAAATCTAATAAAAAAAAAAAAAAACTATATGTAATGAAATGTTACAATATATATAACTAAAACTATTATAAATAAAATTACGACAAATAAATCGAAAATATAAAACGAAACAATTACGAATAATTTATTATAAATATGATTTGATATAAAATCAAAATTTATAAGTTGAATTATAAAAAGTATACTGTATATATCTAAAAAAGTGTATTACTTCATTTTATATATAAAACTATATATAAAAATAAATAAATAATTATATAAAATGAACAAAGAACAAATATGGAACCTTACCTGTAACACACACAACAGTAAACTTCGTGCAACTAAGCAAAAGTGAACTTTGAAAATTCATAACAAAGGTTATATAGGTCAACATGACACCACCTGGACACAAATATGTGAAGTATAGAGTAAACTATACGTTCCCGTAAAGTGCTGGCATCTGTTGTCAACAGATTTTATAAAAAATTATTTTTACTAAAGTGCACACAAATCGTTACCCTAGTGATTTTCGTAAACGATAGGGGGTGCGACAGATCGGTACCCCGGTTTTAAGTAGGTTAACCTTTAGATGACCGGATTGCCCCGCCCACGTGTTTACAGGTAGGTTGTAAAATGACCAACGTCAATATAGGTCAAAGAGGTCATAAAATTTAAAAAATTTACCAAAAATCAAGTTATCGTTATATTCATATGAAAAAAATTATATATCTATATCAGTATGTTTATTTTTAAACACAACATTTTTCAATAAATTTTATTTTAAAAATTTAGGAGAAAAAAAATTTTTTTTTGATCATAACTGACGTCCAAAGTTTAAAATTCGTTACTTTTTGTCAAAATTCACATTTTCCAGTTACTTTGTTTGTATTGGCAATGGGCCAGAACGATGTAGATGTAGAATATTGTTTATTACAATTATATGTAAGTTTTATGCATGTACGTATTTTCGTTTTCAAGTTATCACACATTAATAAAAAACAAACGTATTAACTTTAAGCAAATTTTCACTATAATATAGTAAAATTTATTTTTTATTTAACATAAGTAAAAATTAAAATATATATACATAAGTATAATAATTATAATATATGCGTTGAAATTTCACAAAAAAAATTAATATGAGTAGATATAAAATACATATAAAAAATGCAAAAATGTAGACAAAAATGCATCTGTGATGCTGGCAGGTACAAATCTGTAAGAGAGTATTTATTTATTGAATATGCTGCAAAATGCTAATACATATAAATTTAATGTGAAACTCGATTACATACCTTACTAGTAATTGCAAAAATAATAAAAAATAAAAAAGTAGAAAAAATGCATCTATGATGCTGCAAGCACTAAATCTGTAAGAAAGTATTTATTTATTGAATTTACTGCAAAATGATAATTCAAATAAATATGATGTTAAATTTGTGATCAGAATTATATCACATACTTATCCTATCAGCAATGATGTTTTGGAAAACATTCAGGATGTAATCCTTTCAAACAGTGCGTACATATTGTTCTCGATCTTCTTTTTAGGCCTAAACTAGTGCAAACACAGCATCTAGATTCTTTTTTTGCTGGCAATTTTCGCAAATCTCTTGGTCCTAGAGGATGAGGATCTTCAGGTTGTTGTTTGGTCGCCATCCATTCCGCCTCCAAGATCTCTATTATTGATACGTAAAAGGCGTACCTGGGTTTTAGCTTTCCTGGGCCTCCAAAATTTTCTTTGTATAATATATATGAGTTCAACACCATCCTGCCTATGATGTTGAACCCAACTTTCTTCCAGTATTTCACGGTCTTTCTCTCATCCAAGTACGCATATAACATCATATCTGACGTATCGACCCCACCCATAAATTTATTGTATTCTAATATTATTTCTGGCTTTGACTTAGTTACATTACGCTTAACAATTTCTTTTGCACGCGCCCTCGCATGGCTGGATAGTAGCAAGACCGGAACTTTTTGAGATGCTTTTTCTCTGAATCCACAGGCTAACAACGGCCCGGATCTAAAATAAGATGTTTGGCCCACGGAAAACTTCGACGATTTTAGTGGGGCGGGCAGGTATTTTCGATTTCATCGAACAGTGCCAGTTATGTAGGTACCCATTGTATATAGATGTCGAACAAGAGGAACCGACATGAAGAAATTATCTACAAAAAGATGATAGCCTTTTTTGAGGTACGACGCTGTATCCTAGACCAAATTTAGAATTGATGTCCTTTTCCTGCTGAGTCCTGGCCCCTCTATAAGTGAAAAAACTCAAGCAGTAATTAGAGACTGAGTCTCACAGCATCCAAAATTTTATGCCCCACTGATGATGATGTTTTTTTGGAAGGTACTGCAGGAGCGAGGTTTTATTTTTTGTACCTACAAGGCTCTCATCCACACAAATTTGCTGGTGTGGCGTGTAGTGATGTCGGAACACTCTGTTAGCATGATCAAGCAGGGGTTGAAACTTTGCACAAGGATTGTATCCTTGTTCCCCTGGCTTGGATAACTTAGTGTTATCGACAAAATGGAAAAAACGTAACAAGTGATAAAAGCGGGTTCTTGGAAACATTTTACCAAACCATGGAGTGGTTTGGGAGGAAGAAGTGGACCAGTAGGATGCTATTGTAGGCTTTTTGATTAATCCCATGTTCAATATACATGCTAGGAACCCCTTTATTTCTAAAACCGAAATTTTGGTCCAGTTCTTCAGAGCAGGCGGTACGTTATTCCCCATGCCATTTATGACTTGTTGTGCGTAACGGTTTGATTCCGTTACGATCAGATGGAGCAAAGTCATTGTAACAAAAAGATTGAAATATGCAATCGGAGGTGAATCTGGCGGTGGCATATGCTTAGGGCCAGCAAGCTCTAGGAAAGAGAAAGGAAGTGAAGAAGATTGCTCCGGAGATAGAACCTCCTGATAGTCCTCATCATCGTCATCATTTACCGATTGCGTTTGATTAGAGGCGCTTGGAGGGGAAATATCCTCATCAGAATCATCTGATCCTTCAAATGCACTAAAATCAGGATCAGAGTCAGACTCTGAAATAGTGTCTGAGAACTCCATATAATCTATAACATCGGAGTCATCTGAAACTTTTTAAATCTTTGATGTTGATGCCATAGTTATAGTTGAGATAAATTTTTGTAAAAGTTGATAAATCTAATAAAAAAAATAAACTATATGTAACGATATGTTACAATATAAACCTAAAACTAAAATAAAATTACGATAAATGAATCGAAAATATGAAATAGAACGATAACAAATAACTTATTTTATATATATGATTCGATATAAAATTGAAATTTATAACTAAAATTATAAAATCTATACCTTATATATCTTACATAGGAAATTATTTTATATAGAAAACTATATAGAATAACGAAAGAATAAGATGAACAAAGAATAAAATGAACAAAGAGACAAAATGGCAGCTTACCTGCAACACACACAACAGAAGTCTTCAAGCAACAGAGCAAGAGTGAACTTTGAAAATTCCAAACAAAGGTTATATAGGTCAACAAAACACCCCCTGGCCACAAACATGTGAAACATAGCGTTAGCTATACGATGCCGTCAAGTGCTGACATCTGTTGTCGATAGATTTCATAAAAAATTATTTTTACCAAAGTACACATGAATCGTTACCCTGGTCATTTTCATTGAAGGGGGGAACGACTGGTCGTTACCCCGGTCATCTACGAGTTAATCTTCCACAACCTGGAGGCCATCCTGGCCTTAATGTGAACTGGAATCACGCCCGCTATAACAAGAAGAGCTGAGGTCGGAGCTGTCTGATAGGCTCTACAGATGCATAGGGCAGCAACCCTTTGGGCCTTGAGGAGCTTTTTCTGTATGTAGGTCTTGGTGGTAGCCTCAGCCCAGACGGGAGTGGCGTATAGGCTCAATGGCCCCAAAATAGATGAGTTTAGCTGCTCTGTAACCAATGCCCCAGGTGTTCCTTGCGATGCTGATCAGGGCGTTGGAAGTCTTTGTTGCTTTGGCCACAACTATGTCAATGTGATTAGTCCACTGTAGCTGCTGTTCTAGAACAACGCCGAGATACTTGAAGTCCTTGACACATGGAATGCAAATGTCATTGATTTCAATCCGAGGGCTGCGTTGCAGTGGAGTGCTCTTTGAGAAGATAATGTAAGAGCATTTCGCATGGTTGATAGAAAGGTTAGTGCAGGAGCACCAGCCTGAGATTTTAGTGAGAAGGTCATTAGCCAGGATAGATAAGTTGTTACAGTTCTTATCAGACACTAGGAGAATGCTGTCGTCGGCATAGCCCTGCAGGAGGTGGTTGCCAGTTGTTTTGTTTATAGTAGTAAGCAGGTCAATGTGCACGATGGTCCATAAGCCGGGCCCCGCAACAGAGCCCTGCGGACAACCCTTGGTGACATGATGACTGTAGCTGTAGTTATTCAAGAAGAAGCCAGCTCTTCTATCGTGAATGAAACTTTTGATAAGATTGTAGAGGTTCCTAGGGCAGTTGTGTGCCTGAAGTTGTTGAAGAATGACCAGTTATCAAAGGCACCGTGGAAGTTGATAGAGACCATCAGCGTGTGCCTACCCGTAGCTTTTGCATTCCGGATGTAGTCAACAACATTTGTGAGGGCCGTAGTAGTAGATTTCCCTGGCGTGAAACCATGTTGGTGGTTGCTCAGGACTCCCCTTCTTCTTAAACACGTGAGTACCCTTGTGATGACCATCCTGTCAAGGACTTTGCCTATGACAGGAAAAACGCACCATGGTTTATTAAATTTGCCGCAGAACTGTCTTCACGTTTGATGCTGCTTCTTATTGATAAGAGTTTTATATTCATTGAACTACCTGGTGTAGTTATTTTTGTGTAGAGTCCTATCGTGGCAGTTTTGGTGGTGTTGGTAAATCTTACGCAGCCGTCTGACTTCTCTGCGGTGGTTGAATAGGTTGGAGTCCCACCAAGGGGCATTGGTGTTTGATTTAGTGCTTTTCATGCTGGCAAGATGGTAGCAATTTGTCAACAGATTGTTGAGATTGTGGATGCAGTCATCTATTTCTTCATTCATGCTGGTTATGGCAACGTTGACATTCCAGTTATCCCGTATGAGATTCTGGTAGATAAGCCAGTTAGTATGGTGGTAAGAAACAGCCATGTCCATTTGGATGTTAACTTTAATATAACGATGGTCACTTGCACTGGGCTCGATGCAAGTGGTGCAGAGGGAGATGGATGGGGCCATGTGGATGTTTGCCAGAGTTACATCGACCCAGCTGTCACCCCTGGAAGAGTGATAGGTGGGTAGGGCACTGGTATTGCAGGAAGTAAGGTACAGGGCAGCCACAAACTCCTGCATACTATACTTCCTACGGTCCTCTATGCGGTTGTGCCATAGGAAGGACTTGGCATTCGTGTCCCCACAAATTAACCACGGCCTATCTGCGATGGTCCTGTTGATCATATCTAAGTCCTCCGACATATATTTTATGTCATCAAAATGGAAGCAGTAGATGGAAGTAATGAAGGTGTTGTTATTATTGCTGTGAATAACACAAGTTGTAGCATAAGGAGTGGTTAAGTGCGGCATAAATTGGTCATTGAGACTGGGGTTCCTGACAATAATGGCTGTCTTAGTCGTAGCCTTGGAGCCTCTGAGAGGGAAAACCCTCCAGCTGCCATAGTTCGTTAGTTAGTTAGTTAGTTTATTGGTGCAAGGGCGACACAGGCCAAGCTGCGCCATGGCAAATGGTATAAATAAATATATATAATCTAGAATGTTTAATATAAATAAATAAACTGATAAATAACAAAATCAATAACAAAACAATATATAACAATACACACATAAATGAATAAATAAATCAATAAATAATTAAATATGTTTATAAATATTATTCACTTTCAAAAAGTTCAATAATTTGTCAAGATTTGGCCTCTGGCCCAAAATCTCTCTCAAACTTGCATTTCCAAAATGCTGTCTATGACTTTGATCAAAAGCTGTGCAGTTGCTAAGCATGTGTTTAACACTTAAAAAGCAGTTGCAATACTCACATACTGGCTGGTCTTCACCCTTCAAAAGATATTGATGAGTCACCGAGTATGCCCAATTCTCAAACGAGTAAGAATTACTTCATATCTCCTGTCATACTGTTTATTATGTGTCCAATTTTCTATATTTGGCTTAATCTCATGTAGTTTATTGTAAACTTGTACATACCACACTTTTTGCCATCTCTCTGCTAGTTGTTATTTAACAACTAGCTTCAAATCATCTCCTGTCAGCTTTTTCATTCCCTTTTATACCTACATGGCCTGGAACCCAACAAAATTTTACAAAAAAATTTCTCGCAGTAAGATGGCAAAAAAGCTTACGAATTTTAAACACTATAGAGTGAGAACTAGGATCACATGACCTCAAAGCCTGAAGTGCACTAACTGACTCAGTGTAAATAACACAGGAACAATGACCTTTCCTATTTATATACTTTAAAGCTAAATAAATAGCATGCAACTCTGCAGAAAAGATGGAAGAATTCAATGCAATTTGTTCTGCCACGATTTCATCCTGGCAGACGAAGGCTGAGCCAACGTAATCATCAGATTTAGATTTATCTGTATAAATAGGAATTAAATTCCTGTCACAATGTTGAATTTCTGCAAAGTGCTGTCTGTAGACAAAGTCTGGGGTGGATTCCTTTCGAAACTGCTTTAAGCTAAAGTCAACATTTATAACAGGGGTTGACCAAGGTGATATACTACAGACCTCTAGCTGTGAAATGTTGCCTGTGTTCAAATACATCATGCTGCTCACATTTTCCATTCTTATAGCAAATGAGGAGACACTATTTGGACGAGCTTCAAATAACCTTTTCAGCTGAGTATCTAATACTGTACAATCAACTGAAGGTTTAGTAAGAGATTTTTGTTTTATATAATAAAAAAAAGACAACTGTTCTCTCCTGAGAGATAGTGGAGGCTCATAAGCATCCACATACAAACTTTAAACCGGAGAAGTTCGAAATGCACCAGTGCACAAATGCAATGTTTGATGGTGGATAGGATCCAGCATCTGAAGAGTAGATTCTTGCACAGAACCATAAACAATGCATCCGTAATCCAGCTTTGAGCATACAAGGCCCTCTAAATCCTGAGCATAGAACATTTGTCTGCTCCCCAGGAGGAGCAGCACAGTACCTTTAAAAGGTTCAGAGATTTTTGACATCTACTCTTCAAATTGCGCAAGTGTGGTAAAAATGTCAGTTTAGAATCAAGTGAAACTCCCAAGAACTTTGCCTCATTGACCATTGAAATTTTAACCCCATTTAAGTGAATTTCAGAGTCCAAGTGCAAACCACGCCTTCGGCAAAAGTGGATGCACAAGGTCTTCTCTGTATTAAAAGTGAAACCATTGGTCTTGGACCAGTTGTCTATGCAATTTAGGGAGGTTTGCAGTTGTCTCTCAATGAAACTCATATTACTAGACTGGCAGGAGATCTGAAAATCATCCACGTACAAAGAGTGTTTTACACTAGGAGGAAGACAGTTAGCTATGCTGTTGATTTTGATTAGAAACAGAGTCACACTCAAAATAGAGCCTTGAGGAACACCTTCTTCTTGTGTGAAAGGCCTAGATAAAGATTTGCCTATCCTGACTTGAAATCTTCGATTCTGCAAGAAGTTTTTTATAAAAGTTGGCAAATTACCACGCAATCCGAATTTGTGCAAATCACAAAGTATTCCGTATTGCCTGCAGCGATCGTAGGCCTTCTCTATATCAAAAAATACAGACACTAAGTGCTGTCGTCTAACAAACGCTTCGCGTATAGATGTTTCAACATTTACTAAATTGTCCGTGGTACTTCTGTTCCTACGAAATCCACTCTGATGTGGTGAAAAGTAGTTCTTTTCCTCTAGGACAGGGCTGTCCAACTGGCGGCCTGCGGGCCGTATACGGCCCACCAAATAATTTTTACGGCCCGCGCGTGCATTTTACTATTAATAAATTTATGTTACTAAATTATTATTATTAATATTAAAATTATTTTATTATGTGAAAATTTAAATCTAATTTGAATTTAAAGTAGGTACTATTTAGTTTGCGTAACATCACTTAACCTGGCTGAATACAGCAGCAACCTTCTTGGCCCCCGAAATGATTGGTGAAGAAAATATGGCCCGCGGGCTATGATAAGTTGGACAGCGCTGCTCTAGGAGGAACATCAGGCGTCTGTTTACCATCCTCTCAAAGAGTTTACACAGGCAACTTGTCAGAGAGATTGGTCTGTAATTAGAGGGATTCTTGCAATCTTTACCTGGCTTCAAAATGGGAATAATGATATATAGCCTCCAAAATTCAGGAAAAGTATGTTCTGTCCATATTCTGTTAAACAGATTCAAAAGATTAGAAAGGGAATTATTTGACAGATTTTTAATCATGCTATAGTGGATTTTATCCGGGCCTACAGCAGTATTCCTTGAGCAAGAGATTGCTGTATGTAGTTCTATGCCAGTAAATGGCACACTATATTCCTCATTAGATGAAGAATGAAAATTTAAATTTTGTTTTTCTCTTTGTGCTTTATAAGCTTGAAAATTCCTTGGATACATAATATTGCTAGATGAAGCAGAAAATGTTTCTCCCAACGAATCGGCAATACCCTGTATATCGCTGACTATTGTGCCATTATTTTCTAGCATGGACAGAATGAGAAGTATATTTCCCATTAATTTTGTGGATTTTGCCCCAGACTGCTTTAGAGCTGGTGGAAGATGTTATGCTAGAAACATACTTCCTCCAAGAATCCCTTTAACTTTGCCTTCTTATTTTTCTGGCATTTGCCTTTGCCCTTGCTTTTTTGCCTTTGCAAATTTTCAGCAGTGGGGTATCTTCTGAAAATACCCCATGCTTTCTTTTGTGCTTTAAATGCTGCCTCACAATTCTGATTCCACCATGGTTTAGGATGTTTTGGATATCTAGTTGATGTTTTCCCCATTGTTTTTTCAGCTGCCTGAATAATACTAGAAGTGACAACTTCAACTGCGTCATTGATATCAGCAGTATTGACCATTTCCTCAGTAATGTTAGCCAAAGAGGAGAATGCAGGCCAATCTGCCGTTTCCAGTTTCCAGCGTGGTGGACGGGCTGTTTCACAGCTTTCTCTGCCTCAATATTTTAGAAATATTGGGAAGTGGTCACTAGAGAGTGGATTACATCCAACCATCCATGTAAATGCTGAAAAAAGATTTGGAATTGCTAATGATAGATCAATGGCAGTGAACGTTCTTGATGGGGCATGGAAGTATGTCACTTCTCCAGTATTAAATAGGTACAGTTGGTGATTACCTATAAATCTCTCGATGGCTCTGCCTCCACTATTGATGTCAGGACTTCCCCAAATAGGATTGTGACCATTGAAGTCACCCAGTAACAGGAACAAAGTTGCCAGCTGTTCAACCAAAGCATCCAGTTCATTCTCATTGACTCTGACATCTGGTGGCAAGTATATAGAACAAACTGTGACAGTTACTCCAATAGAAATCCTGACTGCCACAGCTTGCAAATCAGTGGTTATTTGTACCGGTAAGGATGGAATGCGATTTGAAACCAAAATAGCCACACCACCACTGGCACGGTTGTGGCTATCATCATCCTTGCGGTAGAGATTGAATTCTTTAAAAGATATTTTTCTCTAGGTTTTAGATGTGTTTCCTGGAGTGCCACACAGAGAGATTGGGTAGAGGATGTCAAGTGTTTAATGTCAGAGAAGTTGTTGCGGAAACCACGATAGTTCCATGGGTTATTTTATAACCCATTATGTGTTTGAGGTACCATTCTTTGTGAGAGCATCTCTCTTTAACCTAACCTGGGGTTTTTCTTTTGGAGGTGATATTGGTTTTGTCACCACCTGATTAGTCTCTTCATCAGAGATATCAGAAAACTCACTCATAGAGTGGGCTTCTGATTTTTTACATTTAGAGAGAGCCGATTTTACTCTCTGCTTCAATAGTGGGTTCTTACTAGCGTTTTTAGAACCCAGGTTCCTTGTTATTACCCCTGTTTTAGGTAGGGGTGTTTTTGGTTTTATACTTTCCTTTTCTGGTGTTTCTTTTGGTGTAATCAGTAAACATTTCGCAAGCCTGGTGAGAGATTCCTTTGGGGAAACAGAAATATCGGTTTGAACTCCACATGTTTTTGTGGATTTCAAAGCAGCAGCAGATGTTTTTTGTTTTAGTGGTGCACTTGAAGTGACCATGCGACGTGCCTCTGGATACGGTAAGTTGTTGACTGTTTTTACACGCTGGATTCCTTTATCTGTGTGCCATGCAGGGCATTTGCGAGAGTAGGTGGGGTGCGCGTTTTTGCAATTCACACAGCATGGAGTAGTGGTACACTCAGTGCTCTGGTGACCTTCCATTCCACACTGTGCTCATACATTCTTCCCTCGACAGGATGTCTGTGAATGTCCAAACCGCTGGCATTTGAAACAACGTAGTGGGTTTGGAACGTATGGACAAACTGGACAGTGCAGTAATGAAAGATGGCAATGTCGGCTTGTTAAATGTGAAGATAAGATGTTTGGTTGGTATCAATTTGCCATCTCGACAAATAGAGATACGTCGAACAGCAGTGACACCTTGGTTTGAAAGGCCAATCTGAATATCTGACTATTCTTCAGACATCAGATAAACCTCAGATATCACACCACGAGATGAATTTAAACTTCCGTGTGGTGTGACAGTCACTTCCATGTCTCCCAGTGTCTTTATTGTTAAGAGTTTTGCCAACTGTTGAGGTGAGGCTGTTTCTATCAGTAAATCTCCCGATCTCAATTTTTGAATTTTTTTCAGATGTCCAATTCAAACAGTGTTTGTATTAAGAAAGGAGAGCATTTCGATAAAGGTTTTTCTCCAGTTGCGTGTATTATCAGATAAGTAGGTTGACTGAAATTGTTTTCCTGGTTTGTTGGTACTTGATCTCGTCTTTGTTATTTTATGGTTTTTGGGTCCATATTGAGAAATAAATATTCAGCTCCTAATGACCCCACCCAACAAGGGGATGTTGTCACATGGGTCATTCCCATAGACCGTCACACCAGGGTTTCCCAGGAGCTATACTCTCACAATGCAGTCAAGAGCACATCTGAACTGACAAGACAAAACTGTCAAGCAGGGACGCATCCGCTCGGTCTGCATCGATCGGTTGACTCCAAGCCAAGGTCAAGAATGACTCAACGATCAGCCGATTGACTCAAACGGAGCCTGATTTGAGCCTCCCGTTTATCCGAAGCAGGGGCCAAAGCAGTGTGTTGGGGACGTTATGTTGCCCCTCAACTACCAGGATCCCCCTTTCCGGTATACGGGACACCATGCACGGCAAACACGTGGGTGGGCGTTCAGATCCCAGGGATGGTAAAGAAGAGTTACTAAACCATCTCTGGAAGGTCCCCTCACCAAGGACAGGAACCCACATCGAGGGGCAGCAGTTCAGCAGGTGCCCGAACAAAGTAGCAGAAAAATCGCTCAAAAATGAAAAAAAGACAGTACTTACAAGGAATCCTGTTTGTAATAAGTTGTAGATAGTCCACAATAGTAGTCCTAGGTGATGGTAATCCGGTATGCTGCAGGTGATGAGAACTTGAGGACACCAACAGTCCCTATGTCAGCTGTCTATAAGGGTGGAGTTGCTGTCTGGATGTCGACAAGGTAAGTTCTCTCTTCTCTAGCACCTGCCAGACAGTGTAGTTTTGTTAGTTTTAGTAATATAGTTAGTGGGACTGCTCCCGCCACTTCCGTTTCCCCATCCACTTCTGGGCCCTCAGTGTCCCAGAAGACAAGTTTCGCTAAGGTGGCAGCACGTTGGGCTCCAGCAGCTTCAGTGTCTGCTCACTCTAACAAGTTCTTCAACACTGAGCAATTGTATGCTGGTGTTCCGGCGCAGCATTAATGTGCCAAGCCTGCCGTCCTTATCGGCAGGATGCGCAGGGTGCTTAGTGCCCATGTTTCCGTTCCGGAAGGCTCGTCTGTTGACGAGATTCTAGACGGCATTGAGTGCACCCTAGTGCCAGGGGAGGTTTCCTGGTTTGCGCCCATGGGCAAGGACCGGTACTTCATTGGGTTTCGGTCGCCCGAGAGTCGCCGCCTTCTTGTTACCACAGGTTTTGTGGTAAAGGACATTAGGGTTTTCCCTGTCCCCTTGGATGAAGACATCACCACCGTCTTCATCCGTTTCCTTCCCCTTGAGATAGACCTAAAAGCAGTTTGCTTGTTAATGGGCCAGTTCGGGGCCGTGAATGCCGTGTCGATGCTTAAAGTCCCGGGCCGCCCGCATATCAACACGGGCACGGTTAAAATCTGTATAGAAGTAAAGAAACCTATCCCGAACATTGTCTACTATGAGGGTGTGCCCGACTCTTGGCTACAGGGGCGTCGAGCGTATTTGCCGACACTGCCTGGAGCCGGGTCATGAGCAGCGGGACTGCAAGGCTAGTCTGTGTGACAATTGTCATAGCAGGTACCATGCCTCCAGGTCTTGTCCTAAGCCGTGCCGTGTTTGCTCGGGGGACCATAATATTCTCTCCTGCACTTCCAAAGGCTCTGTTGAAGAAGCAGCAGCTTCGGACAACATCGAGATGGAGGTGTCTGTGGATGCCTCTGTCTCCATCTCTCCTTCCATCGATCTGCCGGAAGCCCAAGCTGCCCCTATGGTCATTGGAGAAACCGACCCAGTCCCAGCTCCGTCTGTGGAAACTGGAAATAGTGATAAGATAGTAAATAAGGTAGATGAGGACAGCTCTAAGCTAGATAGTAGGGAGCGGTGAGTAAGCAGCGTGAGGACTAGGAGTAAAACTAGTCGTAAAAATAGTGTTAAGGGGAGAGAAGGTGAAACCAGCAGTGACGAGTCCGCTGCTGGAGGATCCGACTCTGGGAGGGAAGGTAGGCCCAGTAAGCGGGCCTGCCGAAATAGGCGTAGGCACCGGAAGGCCAGGGCTGGCAAGTCCTCTGACCCAAATACGGAGGAGTACTAACCCCCTAACTTTAACATGGCTTTCAAAATACGTTTAGCGACCCTTAATTGTAATGGACTTCGGTCCATCCCCCGTCAGCTTTTTGTTGCATCCCTTTTGCCTGCCCTTCAGCTAGACATTCTAGCTTTGCAGGAAACGTATTTTGAGAACATGCGAAGAGGACCTTTAGGCCTAAAATTAGGGGCTATAATAGCTATTATAGCTTCTCCAGGGGTAGGAGTGGAGGAGTTGCACTCCTCATCTCCTCCAGTATCACAGTCCAACAGTTTGTCACTGATAGTGACGGACGGATAGTTTGTTTAGACATTGTTAAAAATAAAAAAACTGCTAGGGTTGTTTGCATCTATGGCCCTACGAGGCCTAGCTTACGTTCGGACTTCTTCCAAATTCTTGGTAGCTATTTGGCTACCAATAAAGACTTATTTGTCATTGGTGATTGGAATGTGATCCTTCGTCCTGAAGATAAGAAAGGAGGTAGCTGGTTTTCTGATAGTACTAAAAAAAAAACTTGAAGACCTCTTGTGTAATTTTGCCCTAAAAGATGTGCAGCTTGCTGTTTTGCCCAGCAACATTATCTTTACATGGAGTAATGCTAGCGGCTCTATAAAATCAAGGTTGGATAGGATGTACTCTAACATCCCATCTTCTGCTTCTGACTTTTCTGTCATACCTCTCCATTTCCCGGGCAATCGGTTCTCGGACCATTCGCTGGTAATGGCAACATTCAATCTATCCTGTTCTTCAAAACGTAACCATTTCCACCTCACCCCTGAAATTCTTAGGGATGAAGAATATCTGTCTTTAGTAGACAAGCTACTAACAAGCATGCTTTCGCTATCCACTGTCAGCCTAGAGGACTGGTGTAGGTTTAAGGGGGAGGTGCTCCAACTTGCCCGCTCCACCGATAGGCACCTTCGCCGCAAGAGACATTGTCGACTGCGGCTTCTTCAATGCTTCTTGTCTGACTGTCGCTGCAGCAATGACAACACTGGGTACATTGAAGGTCTCATTAAGCAGGCTTCGGCCAGCATCTCTGCCCTTCTAACAAGTAGATTCGAACACGCCTATGAGGGGTACAAGGTCTCCTGCCTTAATACTCCGAGGCGTTTCGACTCGAACTTTTTCGGCCGTTATCGGAATGATAAATCTAAATCTAATGTCTCCTCCAATCTAAAGCACGATGGCACCTTAACTTCTAATGACCAAGAAATTACCCAGTTGTTCTTTCAGCACTTTTCCCAGTTCTTCGCTCCTACTCACGTCGACTCATCTCAATGGGAAGACATGACAAGGGCAATTCCTACAGCCTGTCTTCATCCCTTTCTGCATCTTTTTTCTCAGGATTCAGTGAAATCTGCAATTTCTGCAATGCGTGCAGGCAGATCTCCTGGACCTGACAACTTCCTAGCAGAGTTCTATAGTTTTTTCTGATAAATTGTCCTCCTTTCTCCCAATGGTTTACAACTCTCTGTCCCCCAATGACCCTAGTATTTCAAAATTCAACTTGGGTCAGCTCTCTGTTCTACGCAAGCTAGACAACTGCACTACTGACCATGATTTTCAGCCCTTAACGCTTACCAACGTAGACTACAAGTTCTACGCGCGCATTATCTACAACAAAATTGGTTCTGCCCTGACCCCTAGTATTGCTAGTACTCAAACAGTAGGTATTCCTAATAGATGTATACTAGATAATCTAAGCTTTATTAGGTTACTTAGTGAATACTGCTCCAACAGGAAATGGCCATTAGCTCTGCTTTCGATTGATCAATCGAAAGCTTTTGACCATGTTGATCACGGCTTTCTTTGGCACGTTCTTAAAAAATATGGTATACCTGACAAGGTACTTTTGGCTATCCAAATTATGTATCGTAAGGCTCATTGCCGCATTAGTATTAATGGCCTTCCCGCTCGGTAAGGGAGTCAGGCAGGGATGTCCTCTGTCCATGTTTCTCTTCTCCCTAAGTATCAACACCCTCTTGGGCAAGATACAAAGGGACTTTAGTATCTCAGGCTACCCTATGACTGGGTACTACAAATCGGACTACTATAAGTTTATGGCCGATGCGGATGACGTCACTTTCTTTGTGAAAGACAACTGGGCTATCTCCAGAATTTTTGGCCATTTTGACAGGTATTGTCAGGCCTCTGGAGCTGTCATTAACAAGGGGAAATCTTCCTTTCTGCCCCTTGTTGGTTCCATCTTACCTGTGTCTTTCTCTGACATCCCTGTGAGCAATAGGGTTAATATTTTAGGTTTATACTTTGGTGCCGACTCGGCCAAACATAACTTAAAGGAGATTAAAGTTAAAATTGGGGACAAAATTTCCATTTGGACGGGCAGCTATCTCTACTTTCCAAGTAGAACAGCGGTTTGGTATTTTTGTCTACTATGCCTCTGTTTTTGGCCTGGACGTAGGCTTTAGGCATATCAATCGACTCCTTTTTCGTTTTGTCTGGGGCAATAAACCCGAATGAATTAATAGGCATATTATGTATAATACTAGAGCAAACAGTGGCTGGGCCACGTTTGATCCCACCCTCTTCTCTACTTCTGTCCAAATTAGGCAGCTGGTCCTTGCCCTTACTGGCCGCGATCACCCGGTAAGCAAGCTGTACAGCTTCTTTCTTGGATATCGCCCAAGTTACTTTTACCTAATTACAAGGTAAACCTCATGCCCAATATACTGGGTCCACCACCCTTTGTGAAAGTATGGTGCACACACCTACTTAGTCTCTTCCAATCTGGGAATATTCCATCTGTTAAAACTAAGGCTTGCGAAATCTATCGCCACCTTAGGCCCGATATCTCGCTATCCCTCTGTCCGCTAAATACTCAGGCCACTATCGACTGGGCCACTGTTTGGCGCAGATGTTTTGATAATTGGTTGGAATTGGTTTTTTGGCAGAAGAGTCATATAGGCTAAGCTGCGCGATAACAAATGGTAAATAATTATAAAAATCACAAATAAGAAACATATGACAAAAATAAATAAATAAATAAACAGCAACAAAAAACAGATATATACCTATTATTCACAAACAAGAACGAACAAAAGGCTAATAGATATATAAATACATAAATAATTAAATTTCTTTACACAAATTAGAGACTTTTAAAAAATATTGGGCCTCATACCCAGAATCGGTTTAAGACTTGCATTTCCAAAATGCTGTATACGCCTGGTCTCAAAAACAGAGCAATCGAGCAGTATGTGTTTTACAGTAAGAGAACACTTGCAATACGTGCATACTGGCTGCTCATCACCCTTCAAAAAGTATTGATGAGTCAACCGAGTATGTCCAATTCTCAAACGAGTAATAATAACTTCAGATCTGTTATAAAATATTTTGTGTGTCCAATTTTCTATCGTAAGTTTGATCTCATGCAGTTTATTGTGGACTTGTGCGTTCCACATATTTTGCCATCTCTCTGCTAGTCGTTTTTTAATGACTAGCTTGAAATCACCTCCTTCAATACGCATTGTATGCTGTGAAGGACTAGCTGACTTTGCAGCTGCGTCAGCTTCTTCATTCCCTTTTATACCTACATGGCCTGGGACCCAACAAAATTTTACAAAGAAATTACTCGCAGTAAGATGGCAAATTAGTGTGGGTAGCCTGAGGTAGGACGAGGTCGTACCTCTTTTTTTGATAGGCAACAGTTGGGTGACAACTGCCCACTGGTCAGTGGATGGCTTAGAAAATGCTTTTTCTATCCCGTAAAGTCGGGATTCTTTTGTCAGGTCGAGTGGAGGAGGTGAGAGGGGTCGACGGTAAAGCGTTAACGATACCCGAAATAAAGACAACCTTTTAATAAACAAACACACATTTATTTAGACAACATAATCCTAACATACAAAGACTACCTACTTGCGCGTTATTCGAAGGGACCGCGCCGAGAGAGAGTGTACAATATTGGGTCATACCTCGGATGAATTTCGGTCTAGTTTTGGATTGGCGTTCTTGCTGGGTCGAGGATCTTGATCGGATCGTGTCTCGGGATCGTCCCAGGGTTCGTCGGCGAGGCGGTCGGGTGGCGTCCTGGATCTGGGTAAGCGGAATCGACTCCCCTTCCGTGCGGCACCTGGTCTTTATACCTTCGGGTCTCGTGGCCGGGTTTCACCAATCGTATATTTTTTTAAAAGATGTCCGGGTGATTCAGTTTCGGGTTCCGTTGGGAAAGGAAGTCACTCCGGGGCACGGAAGGATAGATTTCCTCCCAGGGAGAATTTTAACACAAAGAAAAACTGAGAGTTTCGATGTTAATAATAATTGATCGTTTAATATCAAACATTTTATTTTTAATTAACTCGGTCTAGTTCTCACATTAGCTTACAAATTTTACTCACTATAGAGTGATAACTAGGTTAACATGAAATCAAAGCCTGAAGTGCACTAACTGAGTCAGTATAAATAACACAGGAACGATAACCTTTCCTATTTATATACTTTAAAGCTAAATGAATACCATGCAACTCTGCAGAAAAAATGGAACCAATTCAATGCAATTTGTTCCGCCACGATTTCATCCTGGCAGACAAAAGCTGAGCCAGCGTAACCATCAGATTTAGATCCATTTGTATAAATAGGAATTAAATTCCTGTCATGGTGTTGAATTTCTGCAAAGTGCTGCCTGTAGACATAATCTGGGGTGGATTCCTTTGGAAATTGCTTTAAGATAAGGTCAACATTTATTACAGGAGTTGACCAAGGAAGTATATTACAGACCTCTAGCTGTGAAATGTTGCCTGTGTTCAGGTCAGTCGTTCTGCTCACATTCTCCATTCTTATGGCGAATGAAAAGACACTGCTTGGGCGAGTTGCAAATAACCTTTTCAGCTGAGTATCTAATACTGTACAATCAACTGAAAGTTTAGAGTAAGATTTCTGTTTTATATAGTAAAATAGAGACAACTGTTCTCTGCTGAGTGACAGTGGACGCTCATAAGCATCCACATACAAACTTTGTACGGGGGAAGTTCGAAAAGCACCAGTGCACAAAGTAGTGCTTGATGGTGGATTGGATCCAGCATCTGAAGAGTAGATTCTCGCACAGAGCCATAAACAATGCAACCGTAGTCCAGCTTAGAGCAGACAAGGGCCCTATAAATCCTGAGCATAGAAACTTTGTCTGCTCCCCACGATGAGCAGCATAGTACCTTTAAAAGGTTTAGAGATTTTAAACATCTACTCTTCAGGTTGCACAAGTGTGGCAAGAATGTCAGTTTTCGGTCGAAATAAACACCCAAAAACTTAGCCTCATTTACCATGGGAATTTTATTGCCATTTAGGTGAATTTCAGGATCCAGGTGCAAACCACGCCTTTGGCAGAAATGGATGCATGATGTCTTTGCTGCATTAAACGTAAACCAATTGGTCTTGGACCAATTATATATGCGATTTAGGTAAGTTTGAAGTTGTCTCTCAATGAAACTCATATTACTAGACTGACAGGAGATCTGAAAGTCATCCACATACAAAGTGTGTTTCACACTGGGAGGGAGACACTTAGCTATGCTGTTAATTTTAATTAGCAACAGAGTCACACTCAAAATACATCCTTGAGGAACCCCTTCTTCTTTGACAAAAGACGTAGATAGTGTGTTGCCCATCCTAACTTGGAATCTAAGATTCCGCAATAAGTTTTTTATAAAAACTGGCAAATTACCCTGCAGTCCGAATTTATGTAAATCACAAAGTATTCCGTAACGCCTGCAGCGATCATAGGCCTTTTCTATATAAAAGAAAACAGACACTAAGTGCTGTCGTCTAACAAACGCTTCGCGTATGAATGTTTCAAGTTTTAATAAATTGTCCGTGGTACTTCTGTTCCTACGAAAACCACTCTGATGTGGTGAAAAGTAGTTCTTTTCCTCTAAGAGAAACATCAAACGTCTGTTTACCATTCTCTCAAAGAGTTTACACAGGCAACTTGTCAGAGAGATGGGTCTATAATTAGAGGGATTCTTGCAATCTTTATCAGGTTTTGGAATGGGGATAATTATTAATAGTCTCCAAGAGTCAGGAAAATTATTTTCTGTCTATATTCTGTTAAACAGGTGCAAAAGATTAGAAAGGAAATTGTTTGACAGATTTTTAATCATGCTGTAGTGGATTTTATTTGGGCCTACAGCACTATTCCCCGAGCGACAGATCGCTGTTTGTAATTAAATTCTAGTGAATGCCTCATTAGATGAGGAGTAAAAGTTTAAACACTGTTTTTCTCTTTGGGCTTTATAAGCCTGAAAATTTCTTACATACATAATATTGCTAGATGAAGTAGAAAACATTTCACCCAACGTATCAGCAATACCCTGTATATTGCTGATTATTGTGCCATTATTTTCCAGCATGGACAGAGAGTGAGAAGCATATTTCCCATTGATGTTATGAATTTTATCCCAGACTACTTTTGAGCTAGTGGAAGATGTTATGCTAGAAACATACTTCCTCCAAGAATCCCTTTGGCTTTGACTTCTTATTCTTCTGGCATTTGCCTTTGCTTTTTTAAAAGCAGTGAAATTACTAGCAGTGGGGTATCTTCTGAAAATCCCCCATGCTTTCTTTTGTTCTTTAAATGCTGCCTCGCAATTCTAATTCCACCATGGTTTCGGATGCTTTGGGTATCTTGTTGATGTCTTTCCCATGTTTTTTCCGCTGCCTAAATAATACACAAAGTGACAACTTCAACTGCATCATTGATATCAGCAGTATTGGCCATTTCCTCAGTGATGTTAGCCATAGAAGAGAATGCAGGCCAATCTGCCTTTTCCATCGTGGTGGACGGGCTGTTTCACAGCTTTCTCTGCCTTGATATTTCAAAAATATTGTGAAGTGGTCGCTAGAGAGTGAATTAGATCCAACCTCCCATGTAAATGCTGAGAACAGGTTTGGACTTGCCAATGATAGATCAATGGCAGTGAATGTTCTTGGGGCATGGAAGTATGTCACTTCGCCTGTATTAAATAAATATAGCTGCTGATTGCCTATGAATCTTTCAATGGTCCTGCCTCGACTTTTAATGTCGGGACTGCCCTACATTGGATTGTGACCATTGAAATCACCTAGTAAAACAAATAGGCAACTGTTCAACTAAAGCATCCAATTCATCTTCGTTGACTCTGACATCTGGTGGCAAGTATATAGAACAAACCGTGACAGTTACTTCAACAGAAATTTTGACTGCCACAGCTTGCAGCTCTGTTGTTATTTGTACCGGCAAGGATGGGATGCGATTGGAAACCAGAATAGCCACACCACCACTTGCACGGTTGTGGCTATCATCATCCTTGCGATAGAGATCAAATCCTTTTAAAGTAATTCCCTCTCTAGGTTTCAGATGAGTCTCCTGGAGTGCCATGCAGAGAGATGAGGTAGATGATGTCAAGTGTTTAATGACATAGAAGTTGTTGCAGAAACCACGACAGTTCCATTGGATTATTTTATAATCCATTATGTGTTTGAGGCAGCATTCTTAGAAAAAGTGTCCCTCTTCAGTTTAACTGATGATTTTCCTTTTGGAGGTGACGTTGGTTGGATTACCTCCATATTATTCTCTTCATCAGAGATATCAAAAAACTCACTCATGGACTGAGCCTCTGATTTTTTAGATTTAAAGAGAGCTGCTTTCACTCTGTTTAGTGGGTTCTTATTAGCCTTTTTAGAACCCACATTTCTGGTTGTTACTCCTGTTTTCATTACAAGAGTTTTAGTCTTTGTGTTTGCCATTTCTTCTGCTTGTGTAGGTGGGATCAGTAAACATCTTGAATGGCGAGTAAGAGATTCACTTAATGATGCAGAAATATCTGTTTGAACTCCACATGTTTTCGTAAATATCAGAACATAAGCAAATGTTTTTTGTTTTAATGTTGGCGTTTGAGAGACCATGCGGCGGGCTTCTGGGTATGGTATATTATTTGTGATTTTTACCTGTTGAATCTCCTTTTCTCTCTGCCATGCAGGGCATTTCCTTGAGTAGGCAGGATGGGTATCTTTATAATTCACACAGCATGGAGAATTGGTGCACTCGGTACTCTCGTGACCTTCAGTTCCACACTGAGCGCATGTGCTTTTCCCACAGCAGAATGTTTGTGAATGTCCAAATCGCTGGCATTTGAAGCAACGCAGCAAATTTGGAACATACCAACGAATTGGGCAGCACAGATAACCGGCTGTGATAGCAGATGGCAAAGTTGGTTTGTTAAAAGTTAAAATTAAGTGCTTAGTAGGGATTAACTTGCCATCACGACGAATAGAGATACGTCGAACAGCAGTAACACCTTGATCTGAAAGACCAATCTGGATATCTGATTCATCCTCAGACATCAGATCAATTTCAGATATCACACCACGTGAAAAGTTCAAACTTGTATGTGGTGTGATGGTGACTTGTATGTCTCCTAGAGACTTCATTTTCAAGAGTTTTTCTGACTGTTGAGGGGAGGCTGTTTCCACAAGTAGATCTCCTGACCTCAATTTTTGAATTTTTTTTAGGTGACCAATGGTCGACTCAAAAAGTTTCTGGATTAAAAAAGGAGAGCGTTTAGACAAAGGTGTTTCTCCTGTATCTTGAACGATAAGGTAGGTTGGTTGATTGGAGGAATTGACCTCCTTTGGTAACAGTGCATTGGTCGATGTTTTAGATTTTAGAGAATCCATATTTAGAGAAAATTATTCAGCTCCTAGTGACCCCACCCACCATGGGGCCCAACAAGAGGATGCCGTCACATGGGAGAGTCCCATAGACTGTCACACCAGGGTTTCCCAAAGAGCTATACCCTCACAATGCAGTCAAGAAGAGCACATCTTGTCTAATGTGTCCGCCCGGTCTGCATCGATCGGTTGACTCCAAGCCGAGATCAAGAATGACTCAACGACCAGCCGATTGACTCAAATGGAGCCTGATTTGAGCCTTCCGTTTATCCGAATAAGGGGCCAAAGCAGTGTGTTGGGGACGTTATGTTGCCCCTCAACTACCAGGATTCCCCTTTCCGGCATACGGGACACCACGCACGGCAAACACGTGGGTGGGCGTTCAGATCCCAGGGATGGTAAAGAAAAATTCCTAAACCATCTCTGGGAGGTCCCCTCACCACGGACAGGAACCCGCATCGAGGGGCTACTAAAGAAAGTAAAAGTTCCAAGAAAAATAAAAAGGAAGTTAGCTGCCCGATGGTCAGGACCTTACAGAATTACTGCCATTTTAAGTCCTGTACATTATGAAATAAAAAAAGTATAAAATTTAAAAGAAAATTACATGTACATGCAAATCGAATAAAACCATCAGTAGCTATAGAGGAGGACAAGTTACCTATAGAGTTGTCAGAACTTATCCTACCAAAGGAAATTATATCAGCCGCATCCGAAGAAGACCCACAGATAATTACTGATCCATGGGATGAGCTTATATTAAATGCATCCCTACTTCTTCACACACCCCCTGAGCTCGAGGAAAGAAGTAACAGAGAAAAGGAAATGGAAGTATCCGAAGACAAAGAAGACATCGAGGAAGGACCTACTCCTCCCTATGCACTCAGAAGTCAGGGACCTATCGAAGAATTACCCTGCGTAATGCCAGTTACACATCGTAGTCGTAGCCGGATACCTCGATTTGTATCACCTTCGACTATTAGATCCTCCTCTCCCTAGGTAATAAATAATAATTACTCAACCTTTTATTATATTAAGGTTAATCTAGAACATAGAAATTGATAGGCTAATTCTCTTTTTCGTGCTTCACTGTCTTCTATGGACTTGCGGCATCTTCTCTTTTGGTCACGGGGGATAAAAAGAGAAAAAACCAAAAATGGCCTTTCCAACCTTTGGCCTATATTAATCTTTTAATTGGATAGTATATTTGGATATTTATTGTTTATCCTTTCTTCATAATGGGGAAATAAGGTTCCCTCCAGAAATTGGGAGTTCTTTTTAGGATTTATCCTGTTCTATTCGCCCATGACAGAGCGGCAATTTTCTTCTTTGATTGTTATCTGTAGGGGCCTGATCAAGGGTTTCGAGATCCTAATTGTAATATATTTCCTTTTTCAGGCTAGGTGTACCGTTAATTATAGAGTCTAGTTATTTAGAACTAAATAATCTAAGTATAAACCCCTATATGTATATAGGTCCCCTAGATGGTACTTTATCTGGCCTGGCTGGCATTTGAATTTTGCCCATGCTGCTACTCTATTTGCATCGGCAGATAAATTAAAGTCGATTATAAAATCTGGAGTTTAAATAGCTTCCTCTCTTTTACCACTTGATTTGACTCATAAACTAGTGTGTTGTTGTCCATCTAGTTTATTTGAAACCAATTATATTTTACAGAAGTCTACAGGAACCCTAGACCAGGGAGTACCTCACGATAACATCAGGGAAGGAGGTGAACCTGGACCCTCCATCCTCTATATCTCGGACAGATGTGCTTTGGTCGCATATCAAGCCATGATCCGTGGTATTCAAAGATATGTCCGATCTAACCGACCCACGACCCTAACTATGGCCATTGTCTCTGGGGGATATCAAATTTCCCCAGTCTATCAGGAAAGGTTTACAAGTCAACAGGATTGAGTAAAATGGGTAGGATACATACGGCAAGTAGAAACTAGAGCAGCTCCTCGTCCAGTTATCCACCTTATAGCCCCTTGCATATAAGCCAGTCTGCCTCCCCAGCCACTTTCACCACTTTCGCCAATCGCATCTCCCAACCCATCTGACGAAGAATCCTCCCACACTGAAGAATCTAGTACAGAAGATGAACACTCATCTTCTCCTTCACCTTCCTTCTCTAACAAAAGAAGTCGATTCTCCACGACAGAGTGAATTTATAATGAAATTCTGCCTTATATGTTGGGTCAAGCCTTGTGAGACAAAAGGGACAGTCAGGATAGTGGGTTGGTTGGTTGGTTGGTTAATTTTTATTGGCACAAAAGCCATGCAGGCTATACTGCGCCACGACAAATGGTATGATTGGATGTATAAAATAAATAAAAAAAACATATATACAGAACAGTTTAACCATTCAAAAGCCAATGGTGATATATATATAGAATCTATAATATAATAAATAAATAAACAACAACAAAAAATAAAAACATAAACAACAAAAATATATACAATAATTTAAATATGCAACACAAGGTAAATAAAACTATACAATAAATAAATCATTATATTTCTCTATACATGTTAATGACTTTCAGAAAGTCCAGTATATTATCCAAGTTTGGCCTCTGGCCCAAAATGTCTCTAAAGCTTGCATTTCCGAAATGCTGTCTACGACTCTGATCAAAAGCAACACAGTTGCAAAATATGTGTTTAACACTTACAGCACAGTTGCAGTGCTGACATACTGGTTCGTCATCTCCCTTCAAAAGGTATTGATGAGTCAGTCGTGTGTGTCCAATTCTCAAACGAGTAAGGATAACCTCAGATCTCCTATCATATTGCCTATTATGTGTCCAATTTTCTACCGAAGGTTTGATCTCGTGAAGTTTATTGTGGATTTGTGCATTCCACACATTTTGCCATCTCTCTGCTAGTCGTTTTTTAACGAATAGCTTCAAATCACTGCCTTCAATACGCATTGTATGCTGTGAAGGACTTGCTGACTTAGCGGCTGTATCAGCTTCTTCATTACCTCTTATACCCACGTGGCCTGGGACCCAACAGAACTTCACAAAAAAATTTCTCGTAGTGAGATGACAAATTAGTTTTCGAATTTTAATAACTATGGAGTGAGAACTACGTTCATACGAGATCAAAGCCTGAAGTGCACTAACTGAGTCAGTGTAAATCACGCAGCAACGATGACCTTTCCGATTTATATACTTTAAGGCTAAATAAATAGCCTGCAACTCCGCAGAAAAGATGGAAGAATTCGGTGCTATTTGTTCTGCCACAATTTCATCCTGGCAAACAAAGGCTAAGCCAACATAGTTATCCGACTTAGATCCATCGGTGTATATAGGAATTAAATTCCTGTTACAATGCTGAATTTCTGCGAAGTGCTGTCTATAGACGTAGTCTGGCGTGGTTTCTTTAGGGAACTGCTTTAAGCTTAAATCAACATCGATCGGTGAAGATGACCAAGGTGAAATACTATTAACCTCAACATGTGAGATGTTGCTTGTGTCTAGGTCAATCGTGCTGCTTACATTCTCCATTCTTATGTCGAATGTGGGGACACAACTCGTCCGAGCGGCAAATAATCTTTTCAGCTGAGTATCTGAACAATCAGCTGTAAGTTTTTTCTGAGATTTTTGTTTAATGTAATAGAAGAGAGACAACTGTTCTCTCCTGAGAGAGAGTGAAGGCTCATAAGCATCCACATACAAACTTTGAACAGGGGAAGTTCGAAATGCACCGGTGCACAAACGCAAAGCTTGATGGTGGATTGGATCCAGCATCCGAAGAGTAGATTCTCGCGCAGAGCCATAAACAATGCAACCGTAGTCCAGCTTAGAGCGAACAAGGGCCCTATAAATCCTGAGCATCGAAACTTTGTCTGCTCCCCAGGATGAGCAGCATAGTACCTTTAAAAGGTTTAAAGATTTTAAACATCTACTCTTCAGGTTGCGCAAGTGTGGCAAAAATGTCAGTTTTTTGTCGAAAGAAACACCCAAAAACTTAGTCTCATTCACCATTGGGATTTTATCCCCGTTTAGGTAAATTTCCGGATCCAAATGCAAACCACGCCTTCGACAAAAGTGGATGCACGAGGTCTTTTCCGTGTTAAAACTAAAACCATTAGTCTTGGACCAATGGTCTATGCGATTTAAGGAGGTTTGTAGTTGTCTCTCGATAAAACTCATGTTGCTAGACTGGCAGGAGATCTGAAAGTCATCCACATACAAAGAGTGTTTCACACTAGGGGGAAGACAGTTAGCTATGCTATTAATTTTAATTAGGAACAGAGTCACACTCAAAATAGAGCCTTGAGGAACACCTTCTTGTTGCGTGAAAGGCCTAGATAAAGTGTTGCCCATCCTGACTTGGAATCTTCGATTCTCTAAGAAGTTTTTTATGAAAATTGGCAAATTACCCCGAAATCCGAAATGGTCCAGATCACGGAGTATCCCATATCGCCAACAGCGATCATAGGCCTTCTCTATATCAAAAAACACAGACACTAAGTGTTGTCGTCTAACAAACGCTTCGCGTATAGATGTTTCAAGGTTTACTAAGTTATCAGTGGTACTTCTGTTCCTACGAAAACCACTCTGATGTGGTGAAAAGTATTCATTTTTCTCTAAGAGATACATCAGACGTCTGTTTACCATCCTCTCAAAGAGTTTACAGAGACAACTTGTCAGAGAGATTGGTCTATAATTTGAGGGATTCTTGTGGTCTTTACCAGGCTTCGGAATGGGAATAATGATCGATAGCCTCCAAGAGTCAGGAAAAGTATGTTCTGTCCATATTCTGTTAAACAGATTTAGAAGATTACAAAGGGAATTGTTTGACAGATTTTTAATCATGCTGTAGTGGATTTTATCCGGGCCTACAGCACTATTCCCCGAGCGAGAGATCGCTGTATGTAGTTCTATGTTAGTGAATGGCACATTATATTCCTCATTAGATGAAGAATGAAAATTTAAATATTGTTTTTCGCTTTGGGCTTTATAAGCCTGAAAATTTCTTGGATACATAATATTACTGGATGAAGACGAAAATGTTTCTCCCAATAAATCGACAATACCCTGTATATCGCTGACTATTGTGCCATTATTTTCTAGCATGGACAGAGAATAAGAAGTATATTTCCCATTGATTTTATGGATTTTATCCCAGACTGCTTTTGAGCTAGTAGATGATGTTATACTAGAAACATACTTCCTCCAAGAATCCCTTTGGCTTTGCCTTCTAACTCTTCTGGCATTTGCCTTTGCTTTTTTAAAAGCAGTCAAATTTTCAGCACTAGGGTATCTTCTGAAAATCCCCCATGCTTTCTTTTGTGCTTTAAATGCTGCCTCGCAATTCTGGTTCCACCATGGTTTCGGATGCTTTGGATATCTGGTTGATGTTTTCCCCATTGTTTTTTCAGCTGCCTGTATAATACTAGAAGTGACAACTTCAACTGCGTCATTGATATCAGCAGTATTGACCATTTCCTCAGTGATGTTAGCCAAAGAGGAAAATGCAGGCCAATCTGCCGTTTCCAGTTTCCAGCGTGGTGGACGGGCTGTTTCACAGCTTTCTCTGCCTCGATATTTTAGAAATATTGGGAAGTGGTCACTAGAGAGTGGATTAGATCCAACCTCCCATGTAAATGCTGAAAACAGATTCGGAGTTGCTAATGATAGATCAATGGCAGTGAACGTTCTTGATGGGGCATGGAAGTATGTCACTTCTCCAGTATTAAATAGGTACAGTTGGTGATTACCTATAAATCTCTCGATGGCTCTGCCTCGACGATTGATGTCAGGACTGCCCCACATAGGATTGTGACCATTGAAGTCACCCAGTAAAAGAAATGGTGTTGGTAGCTGTTCAACCAAAGTATCCAATTCATTCTCATTCACTCTGACATCTGGTGGCAAGTATATAGAACAAACTGTGACAGTTACTCCAATAGATATTCTAGCTGCCACGGCTTGCAAATTAGTGGTGATTTGTACCGGCAAGGATGGGATGTGATTTGAAACTACAATAGCCACACCTCCACTGGCACGGTTGTGGCTATCATCATCCTTGCGGTAAAGATTGAATCCTTTTAAAGAAATATTTTCTCCAGGTTTTAGATGAGTCTCCTGGAGTGCCACACAGAGAGATGAGGTAGATGACGTCAAGTGTTTAATGTCAGAGAAGTTGTTGCGGAAACCACGACAGTTCCATTGGATTATTTTATAATCCATTATGTGTTTGAGGCAGCATTTTTAGCAAGGTTGTCCCTCTTTAATTTCACAGGGGGTTTTTCTTTTGGAGGTGATGTTGGTGGTGTCACCCCCTTATTATTCTCTTCATCAGAGAAGTCAGAGAACTCGCTCATAGACTGAGTCTCTGATTTTTTAGTTTTAGACAGGGCTGCTTTTATTCTTTGTTTATTAAGTGGGTTCTTACTGGCTTTTTTGGAACCCACATTCCTAGTTGTTACCCCTGTTTTAGGTATGAGTGGTTTTGCTTTGTTATTCTCTTTTTCTGTTGCTTTGGTAGATGGTATCAGCAGACATTTTTCATGGCGAGTCAGAGATTCATCGGGTGAAACAGAAATGTCTGTCTGAACTCCACATGTCTTTGTGGATTTCAGAGCAGCAGCGAATGTCTTTTGTTTCACTGGTGTATTTAAGGTGACCATACGACGTGCCTCCGGGTAGGATATATTATTAATAGTCTTCAATCGCTGAATTTCTTTCTCTCTCTGCCATGAAGGGCATTTCCGAGAGTAGGCAGGATGAGCATCTTTGCAGTTCACACAGCATGGAGAACTTGTGCATTCATTACTCTCATGGTCTTCATTTCCACACTGTGCACATGCTTTTTTTCCTCTGCATGATGTTTGGGAGTGTCCAAACCGCTGACATTTAAAGCAACGTAGCGGGTTTGGGATGTATGGGCGAACTGGGCAACGGAGATATCCTGCCGCAACAGAAGATGGCAATGTTGGTTTGTTGAAAGTCAAAATAAGGTGTTTCGTTGGTATCAACTTGCCATCTCGACGGATTGAAATTCGTCGAACAGCAGTGACACCTTGGTCTGAAAGACCGATCTGAATATCCGATTCATCCTCAGACATCAGATCGCTTTCAGATATCACACCACGTGATGAGTTCAAATTTGTGTGTGGTGTGATGGTTACCATTATGTCTCCTAGAGACTTCATTTTCAGAAGCTTTGCTGACTGTTGAGGGGAGGCTGCTTCTACAAGTAGATCTCCTGACCTCAATTTTTGAATTTTTTTCAGATTCCCAACGGTCGATTCAAACAATTTTTGAATCAAAAAAGGGGAGCGTTTAGATAGGGGTGTTTCTCCCATGGCATGAACGATAAGGTAGGCTGGTGGTAATGCATCAGTACATGTTTTAGGTTTTAATGAATCCATATTTAGATTTTAAAATTCAGCTCCTAGTGACCCCACCCACCATGGGGCCCAACAAGGGGATGCCGTCACATGGGAGACTCCCATAGACCGTCACACCAGGGTTTCCCAGGAGCTATACCCTCACAATGCAGTCAAGAAGAGCACATCTTGTATGACATGTCCGCCCGGTCTGCATCGATCGGTTGACTCCAAGCCGAGGTCAAAACTGACTCAACGACCAGCCGATTGACTCAAACGGAGCCTGATTTGAGCCTCCCGTTTATCCGAAGCAGGGGCCAAAGCAGTGTGTTGGGGACGTTATGTTGCCCCTCAACTACCAGGATCCCCCTTTCCGGCATACGGGACACCACGCACGGCAAACACGTGGGTGGGCGTTCAGATCCCAGGGATGGTAAAGAAGACTTACTAAACCATCTCTGGGAGGTCCCCTCACCACGGACAGGAACCCACATCGAGGGGTACAAAATATGTGTTTAACACTTACAGTACACTTGCAGTGCTGACATACTGGTTCGTCATCTCCCTTCAAAAGGTATTGACGAGTCAGTCGAGTGTGTCCAATTCTCAAACGAGTAAGGACAACTTCAGATCTCCTATCATACTGCCTATTGTGTGTCCAATTTTCTACTAAAGGTTTGATCTCGTATATTTTATTGTGAGTTTGTGCATTCCACATATTTTGCCATCTCTCTGCTAGTTGTTTTTTAACGACTAGCTTAAAATCGCCTCCATTAATACGCATTGTATGATGTGAAGGACTTGCTGACTTAGCAGCAACATCAGCTTCTTCATTTCCTCTTATTCCTACGTGTCCTGGGACCCAACAAAATTTTATAGAGAAATTCCTTGCAAGAAGATATCAAATTAGTTTCTGAATTTTAATTACTATGGAGTGAGAACTAGGTTCATACAACATCAAAGCCTGAAGTGCACTAACTGAGTCAGTGTAAATCATGCAGCAACGATGACCTTTTCTATTTATGTATTTTAGGGCTAAATAAATAGCCTGCAACTCCACATAAAAAATGAAATAATTTGATGTTATTTGTTCTGCCACAATTTAATTTTGGCAGACAAAGGCTAAGCCAACATAATTATCCGATTTTCATCCATCATTATAAATAAAAATTAAATTCCTGTCACAATGTTGAATTTCAGCGTAGCGCTATGTATAGATGCAGTCTGGCGTGGTTTCTTTCAAAAACTGCTTTAAGCTTAAATCAACATCTATCGCTGGGGTTACAGAAAACTCACTCATAGAGTGGGCTTCTGATTTTTTACATTTAGAGAGAGCTGCTTTTACTCTCTGCTTGTTTAGTGGGTTCTTACTAGCCTTTTTAGAACCCAGGTTTCTTGTTATTACCCCTGTTTTAGGTAGGGGTGTTTNTTTAATCTAACCGGGGGTTTTTCTTTTGGAGGTGATATTGGTTTTGTCACCTCTTGATTAGTCTCTTCATCAGAGATATCAGAAAACTCACTCATAGAGTGGGCTTCTGATTTTTTACATTTAGAGAGAGCTGCTTTTACTCTCTGCTTGTTTAGTGGGTTCTTACTAGCCTTTTTAGAACCCAGGTTTCTTGTTATTACCCCTATTTTAGGTAGGGCTGTTTTTGGTTTTAAACTCTCCTTTTCTGGTGTTTCTTTTGGTGGAATCATTAAACATTTCGCATGCCTGGTAAGGGATTCCTTTGGGGAGACAGAAATGTCGGTTTGAACTCCACATGTTTTTGTGGTCTTCAAAGCAGCAGAGAATGTCTTTTGTTTTAGTGGTGCACTTGAAGTGACCATTCGGCGCGCCTCTGGGTAAGGTAAGTTGTTTACTGTTTTCACCCGTTGTATCTCCTTTTCTCTTTGCCATGCAGGGCATTTTCGGGAGTAAGAAGGATGGGCATCTTTGCAGTTAACACAGCATGGGGTACTGGTACACTCAGTACTCTCGTGACCTTCAGTCCCACACTCTGCACATATGCTCTTTCCACGGCAGGATGTCTGTGAATGTCCAAACCGCTGGCATTTGGAACAACGCAGCGGATTTGGAACTTACGGACGGACAGGGCAGCGCAGATAACCTGCTGTAATAAAAGATGGCAATGTCGGCTTGTTTAGTTGGTATTAACTTGCCATCCCGACGAATGGAGATACGTCGGACAGCAGTAACACCTTGGTCTGAAAGGCCAATCTGAATATCTGATTCATCTTCAGACATCAGATCAAACTCAGATATCACACCACGTGAAGAGTTCAAACTTCCATGTGGTGTGACAGTGACTTCAATGTCTCCCAATTTCTTTGCAGCTAGAAGTTTTGCCGACTGTTGAGGTGAGGCAGTTTCTACAAGTAGGTCTCCTGACCTCAGTTTTTGTGTTTTTTTCAGGTGTCTGATCGTTGATTCAAATAACTTCTGAATCAAAAAAGGGGAACATTTTGACAAAGGTTTTTCTCCAGTAGCATGCACTATTAAGTAGAATGGCTGACTGGCAGTGTTTTCTGGCTTGTCTTTATTTTTTGAAGGTTTAGGATCCATGATTAAATAATAATATTTCAGCTCCTAGTGACCCCACCCACCATGGGGCCCAACAAGGGGATGCCGTCACATGGGAGAGTCCCATAGACCGTCACACCAGGGTTTCGCAAGAGCTATACCCTCACAATGCAGTCAAGAAGAGCACATCTTGTCTGACGTGTCTGCCTGGTCTGCATCGATCGGTTGACTCCAAGCCGAGGTCTATAATGACTCAACGACCAGCCGATTGACTCAAATGGAGTCTGATTTGAGCCTCCCGTTTATCTGAAGCAGGGGCCAAAGCAGTGTGTTGCCCCTCAACTACCAGGATCCCCCTTTCCGGCATACGGGACACCACGCACGGCAAACACGTGGGTGGGCATTCAGATCCCAGGGATGGTAAAGAAGAGTTTCTAAAGCATCTCTGGGAGGTCCCCTCACCACGGACAGGAACCCATATCGAGGGGAAACCGATTCTAACATATGGAAGCAAGGAGTGGGGCTACGCAGTCAACAACATCCATATCAGATGGAAACTGCTCTCCGCGCAGCGTAAAGCTGCAATTGCAACCACCAAATCTTATAGGACCGCTCCAACCAATGCCCTCCTGGTCATCGCTGGGTTCCTTCCTATACACCTGGTAATTCTTGCAACGTACCTAAGGAATTTACTTATGAAACATCACTTTCGTAACATTACCAAATCTGAACTAAGAAAATTGATCTCCAAAATGCAACTCCGACTCCTTCAGCAAATTGATTGATGACATTTCTAACTACGGGATAGACCTCAACTGCAATATCAACCGGCTCCACCCAGCAATTTCTCCCACCAATAGGATCTACTTTAATTTGCCACCCTCACTTACTGGGCTAAATTTCTTCACTGACAGCTCAAAAACCCGGGATGCTGTGGGTACGTCTGCTTGCCTGGTTGATAGCACTAAGAAACATCATTGGCAAGGTGCTTTTCGCCTGCGCACACAGTGCTCCAATAACCAGGCGGAATCCCTGGCTATCCTCGCCACCCTGAGTACATCAAGCAAAATATCTCCTGCTTCTCTGGAAAAACTGTCAACATCATCACAGACAGTCGTATGGCACTCCACCAGATAAAGAATCGAAACCAAAAATTGCCAATCATTGACAATAGTCTCAACCTCCTTAACGAAATTAATAACTCAGCCAACATCAATTTCTACTGGGTTCAGGGCCACTCTGGGAATCCAGGTAATGAAAGGGCCGATAGGCTGGCTAAGAATGCTCACAAGATAGCTGATACCTATGCTTATGAGGCTATCCCTCTCTCCACCATTCACAGAGAGCTGCACGAACTACTCATCACTATCTGGCAAAAAGAGTGGGATACTGGCACCACTGGCCGACACACGTACAAATTTCTCCCAAGTGTCAGCACACGTCTTAATTTATCCTTCTTCCACACCAACCATGCCATCACCCAGCTTATCACGGCGCACGGGAACTTCCGTGCGTACCTTAAACGTTTCCTTGAGAAAGGAAATGGTAATTGCACCTGTGACATCTAGAAGAAGAGGATCCATTTCACGTCTTATTCACCTGTCCTAAGTACACCTCCTACCGCGAAAATCTGCATAGTGTTGTGCAAGCGGAAGGTCATCATTGGCCCTGCAACTTCAGTGTCCTCCTCTCCTCAGCACGGATCTTCCATGGACTAAAAAACTTCTGTAACCATCTACCATTAATGAACTTTCACAATGGACGCAGATAACCTAGTTGTCAGGCTTATTACAAATATTTTACAGGGGTTAAGCCCATTGTGTCCCTCACCAATCCGCCTCCGCATATCAATTCTGTTCTTGATGGGCGGACATCTGTTATTAATTGTACAATTGTCACTTTTCAGTGCATTCTCTCCTCTGTTTACCTCACACTTATCTGGATAACACACTACAGTTCTCTCCTTTCCACCCTCTTTTCTCTCCCCCACCCCATTCCCCCTATCATTCTCTCACCCTTTCTATCACCCTCTTTCTCAGTGGCAACACCCCTGGGTACGCCATTTCTTTCGCTCACTATCACTATCACTATAAAATTACTCTTAAATTTCTAATAGATTTTCATTTGATGAAATATGCATACAGAAATTAAACACATATGTTGATTTCTCATCAGAACTTGAAATACCTTTAACTAGTGAAGAGAAATTTAAAAATTATCAGCTGTATGCTGTTTTGGTAAGTAAAGTTTTTTTTATAGTTATAAAAATGCATTAACATGTTCATTGCTGTTTGCTATGAGGTTGATCATGTACTTTATTATGTGAGGCCCAGAATACTGTCCAACTACTCAGCAAAACCCACTCATGGAATAGTATTGTAAAATAATATTTGCTAATTTGTTTATCTTAGGAAATTACAAATAGTTTCAGACTTTGAAACAATAACTGTAAGGAAGAGATATACACTATCATTCCACTATCCAAGCAAGACAAGGAATAGAGTGGAATGATCACAGGCACATTTTACAGCTACTAAAACCAAGCTCTTGTAAAATAACAACTTTTTGCCTGATTTGAACAGGTGAAAATTATTTTTTGGCCATAGGCATTGCCAAATCATAACAGCAGTAGTAGTAGACGTTACATGGGAGCTATGTACTCACTACTGATTAATTAAGCTGTATCATTTTTACAGTTAAAAAGATGTCAGTGAAATCTTTAATGGATCAGCAAGTTAGAAAGTCAGAAGGTATTTTGAAAGCAGTATTTGTGTTTCTTCAAGTCTGCATTTTGACTTATATGAATTCAGCAACAAATTACTTTTCAAACAATACATTATATATACCTGAAATGTAATATTGTTTAAGTTGAGTTGAAATAATAAGTTTTATTTTCAGATTACTGATGCAAGACTTTTAGCCACCACTGTCTATAGTTTTTAATTATACATAGATCAAAACAAGTGAGGACAACTTTAGCAATACAATACAGCAGGGGTGGCCAACTATGGTGTACATAAGATCTACTTTTTATCTTAAAAATGTCCAATCTCTCTAAAGTTTGAGCCAAAAGTGTCACACCCCTGGTTCCCGTGACCCCAGGACCTTTCCTTTCCTTTGTTTTCCCAGTCCACTTCTCAGAAACGGTGACCTCACCCAAAAGAGAAAAGGTTGAAAAGGAAATTTCTGTAAGAGTTAGAACAGAGTCAGCAGATTAACCTACTGACTCTGATTAGAACATAAAACAAAGATTCCTAAGCCTAACATAATATAATAAAATATGTACAAATATACAAATATCAGTATGGCTGACGGCCATACAAACATGTGTCATGTGTCAGATTAGATTGCTCGTCATTCTATCATGTTTCTGATTGTTTTGTGTTTTTATTTCTGTTCGTCTTCGGCTGCTGCTTTTCATTTGACGCCTTGCTCCAGCGTGCAGCGTCCCAAGTGATCATGCAGCCACACACAATGCCAGCATCAACCAAAAAATTTTAAACTTTCAAACTTCAAATGTCAAAGCTTCATATTTAAAAATTTTTAAAAACTCTCAACAAGCCGCAACCTATGTATTGGCGGGCCGCATGCTTGACAGGCCTGGTCTAGACCATCTTGTCGTCATTAAATAAATTAGTAACATTTTTGAATAATCGTAAATTATAATCAAAGGTAATATATAATTCAGCAATGATTAAGAGAAAATTCACTTGAAATTTAATATTTATATTAAAATATCAAATTTTGATACATGTTTTCTGGCAACATGCGCTTTCCTCAACGTCATCCAATTTTAATTCTCCCATTGGCTAAATACATCACGTGATGTAGAATATAATATGAAGCTATTGGACGATTCCATCCATCTAAAGATTATCAAAGAAAACGAATTTTAGAAGAATTATTAAATATGACAGAGGTAATTTTTAATCATTTTATGATCATGTAATGCGATTTTACATATACTGTTATAGTTTATACTATAAACTAAGCATTTGAGTCAGGCGTTGGTTTGTCAATTAAGTTAGCAACGGAAAAACAATTCAAATATTCATTCAAATTCGCTTATTTTGGATTTATTGTTTTTGGGTTAACTGAAAAGTCAAAATGATTAATAAATATTTTAATTTCCAAAATGTATACTATATGTGCCACTATTATTATTATTCTTTATTATTTACACTTTAAACTCACTGAAACTAACTCTCTCCTCATCCCCGGAGAGTTGAATTTTCAAACATGGCAACACATGTAACAGTAAGCTGCCATTTTGGGGTTTTTTGAGTTGCATGTTTTAAGCAAACTTGTACAAGCAGCCAATTTTATACGATATTAATTAAACTAAAATTGCATAAATTCAGTGATTTTAAGTCAAAAATATAATAATAATTTCAGATGATTACGCAACCCCAATTTTATGTAACGTTTTCAATCAAATACTTTAAAAGAAACAATCATCCATATCATTCGCTGTCGTGGTTGAAATTAATTAAATAGGTGTTAAAACTAATGCAATTACGTATATAGGAACTTCGTAAAGTGATGCAATAACATCAAAAAAAAAAAATTTAAAGTATAATAAAGAATATAATAATATAATATAACAAATTTATAATTTTTTTTTGAAGCATGATTGGTTATAAAATTAAGATAAAATTCAATAGTATTATCAATAAATGTTGTCAATGTAATGCTCATTTTATGATAAGTAATAGATGTGTATATATATTTTTAATTTATAAATAGCTTTCAAAAAATTCCAAATATAAAATTTTAAATTAAATTATTTGATAATAAACTGACATATACTTGAATAAAATACAATATATTCACAAAATATGAATATTTGTTGCCATAGTAAAATAATGCTAAATTTTTCTTTTTTACAATTAAATAGTCAATTTTACTTTAAATAAAACAAAAAATATCAATTTAATGTTGTTTGTGCATAATTTTTTTGTTTACATGTTCTGCATTAATTAATAATGTGAGATTAGCCGGGAATACCTTTCCTCTAGGAATTTGGTACCACTTAATTGGTGCAGATTTGAATGTAATCTGTTCTTGGAGTTTCGGATTGAGAGATCCGATCTTACGTCAAGAATTTGACCGGGAGGGCTTAAAAAAACAGATTCGAATCTTGCAATTTGGATCCACGTCAGGATGATGACACCAGTTAATCAATTTACTGTTATGCTAATTAGCACGCGTGCGAAAATAATAAATTTGATTCAGATATTGAATAAGAGACATTTTTTTATCAAATAATAAAAAGGAATTTAATAAACTAGAATATACAAAATTATACAAAATGGAAATAGTTAAATAATTAAACCCAAAAATTGAGAGAGAATATGAAATCAATCAAAAATATTGAGATTCCTGCAGCTGCAAAGGTTCGAAGTAGTGAAAGTTCATAGACCGGTCATCTAAACATTGGTGGCCGATATCCTGAACTGAAAGTAAACATTTATTGTACACCCGGTGGTGAGTACTGTCTGAAATCTTTGAAGTTGTAAAACCCAAATTAAGTGAGATTTAGTGACTTTTTATACCCAGTGTGGGCAGTTTTGGAGAGCTGTATCGGGCCCAATTTTAGTGATTTTTGAAATTTGAAAGCACCATCTAAAAAAGGATGTTTTCAGTATAGATATTAAAAAATTTGGTAAAGTTCTCTTTTTTAAATATTATTATAGAACGATTTGTTTTTGAAATTTTTGCCTCACTGAAAAAATTTTCAACTTTTGGCAGTAGTTGTCATAGCTACAGCCGGGTTCCCATAGCGACAATATTCAACATTTGCTGCGGGCGGGAATCTCAAGGCCTCTCTGAAGAAAGGAAGAGTCTGATTTTTTACTCGCTTGTTCTGGGAAAGTGACTGCCTACCTTCTTGTTGCGAAGCCCGCTATTTGGTGGTATGGCTTCTAAGCCACCATCAGTGGGAACACGGGAAGTGCTAAGCCGTGTTTCCAAGGAAGAGGAGGTGGATGGGCTCAAGTCCAAGCAAGAAGGATTATTCCCTTCCCTTGCAAGTAAGCAGGAGGAGAGGCAGGATGCCACAGTCATCACAGCTAAGCAGTATGAAGCTGAACTGTTACAATATTTGAAAGCTAATTTGTGAGGTTTGAAGGACCACATCTTGCAGATTATGGGAAAGGTTTCGAGGATAATAGGCTTATTGTCTGGGAGAGATGATATCTACAAGATGGTATAAACAATTTAAACAAATTGTGCTAATTGTACAATTTTTGTTTCTTGCAAAACAATTTTATTTAGGTATTGTCGCAAATGCAATCCGTGAAACAGGAGATAAATTATAGTGAGTTGAATTTTGATATGTTCATTTTTTTGCGTTTTTCGTATCAAATTACATTAAATTTGACATATGGCAGATGGTTTCAATATGGTGGTTCCAGCACAAGGTTGGGTCAAGGTGAACGCCCAAGTATTTAATAATTGGTTTAATTTTGATTTTGTTGCCATTTAGGTAAATACAAGGGGGCCTTTGAAGCTGTTTACAACGTGATTTCCTCGTGCAGACTAGGCCTTTTCATTTGCTGTAGTTCAGAGGCAATTTGTTTTGCTTGCTCCAATCGTGTATCTTGTCGAGAATTTCATTTGCCCTCTGCTGAAGCTTGTTGCGATTTTGGTGTCGAATCATGAGAATTGTATCGTCGGCGAAGCCCTGAATATGAATATCTTCAGTGTTGTGAATTGTTTTAAGGAGGTCGTCGTATACAACATTCCAGAGCCCCGGGCCACACCGGGACCCCTGGGGGCAGCCACAATTTACTTCCTTTGTGACATTTAGCCTGCCCGAGAAGAAGCCTGCCTTTCTGTCAGTCAGGTAGTTGGCCAAAAGGCCGTAAATGTTATCGGGGCAATTTGTGTCCCTTAGTTTCTTCAGAATGGCTGGCCACCAGAGGTGGTCAAATACTTTCTTAAAATAAGGGGCCCTGGACAAACTTAGCAATAAGGCATGTTTGTCCAGGGCCCAAGCGTTGTTAACAAACTTCACGACATTATTGATGGCCGTAAGCGTGGAGTATCCAGGCCTGAATCCATATTTATTGGCGTTGAGAGACTTATAATATGGTATTGAATATAGATGAATTCCTAATTTAATTTTATGTGAATTAAGATTTTACAAGGGAAATGATGCGTTTACATATATTAAACTTGCATTCTTGCAGAAATATTCTACAACAGAATATAAATTACGACATTTTCAAGGTTTGGACCCATAAAAAAAGTAAGTGTTTTTAGAATTTTAAATGTAAATAAATTTTATAGAGTTTATATTTGTACGGATGCAGAATATATCCAAATCTGTAAATTAGGTTCAGAAAAAATTATACCAGTCTTGGAGTAATTTTTGGCAACAAAATATTTTTGCAGTAGTTGCAAAATCTTTACAACAAAATGTAGTAGTATTTTAGCTAAGCCTGTAGACATTAATGAGGGAAATTGTCAAAAACATAATGGGAGTCCCATATTTTTAAAATGAAATTGAAATGCTTGATGTCTAAAAGTCTGGTTAAAAAAAGAAAAGAAAAATTAAGCATATACAGATGTTGTGAGCCAGAGAGCATGTGAATAATAAGTCGGTTTCTTTATTAAAAAACCACAGGTTTGACTTTTACAAAAAACTAAAACTGAGCTTTAAATTAAATTAATTAATTAAAAACCAAAAAGGAAATCTGTTTTTATATCAAAATTCTGACATTATGTAGTGGGAGAAATTTTTTCTCGGCTCGAATTTAAGATGTAATATTTGCTTGTTCTTTGCATGGAAAATTTGCAAATTAATGAACTGCATTTAAAAAGATTTTTTGAATTGTCTTGATTAAATAGCTAAATAGAAGTTATATTATCATTTTATAAACATGTTTTTCTTTATTTAGATATTTCAAAATTTGTTATAAAATTTAAAAATATATAAAAATATAGTTGCTCTTTTCAGCTTGGAAAAAATAATGAAAACGTCATTCAAAACCTCATTCTTCTGATAATCAAGTCAACTAACTCAGTAAAATATAAACGAAAACACAACAATTCATGTTGCTGAGAAATTTAATAAAAACGCAACCAACGTTTTTAGCCAAATCTATTGGCCATCGTGAGGTTAAACAAATTTGAATATAAACAAGTGGAACAGAATTTAAATACAAATAAAATAAGCATATACACATATAAAAATACATGTATAAGATAAATAAAATTAAGTAACAAAATATTATAATATTATATAATAATATCGTATATGAAATACGAAAAATGCAAGATATACAAAATCAAGGCATAAACTGAGCTCTCCAATTTTTTAATTAGGTATTTCAGGCTGATGCTAACCCTTCAGCATCCCTAGCATTAATGCTTGTATCAGATAAATAAAATTAAGTAACAATATATTATAATATTATATAATAATATCGTATATGAAATACGAAAAATGCAAGATATGCAAAATCAAGGCATAAACTGAGCTCTCCAATTTTTTAATTAGGTATTTCAGGCTGATGCATGATACAAGCATTAATGCTAGGGATGCCCTTCAGCATCCCTAGCATTAATGCTTGTATCATGCAATCTGCTTTTATAGATTTCAATCTTTTCGGCGCTTATCGCCAAAGCCTGGGAATACACAGGTTTTATAATGCTTGCTTCATCCCACTTGATCACCGAGCCCTCAGCTTGTGCCATTTGTGATAGTATTGTGGCGTTCGATCCTTCCCTGACATTGTACTTATGCTTTCTCAATCTGATTCGTAAATTTCTGTTAGTGACACCAGTATAATTTTTCTTGATGTCTAGTTCCAAGTTTTCATATGGAATCTTGTATACTCCTGCTCTTCTTTTTTATCAATCTTTTCTTTGTCGTTCTTCAATATTTTATAAAAGTTGAAAATTAACAGGACTTTTTCAGATCTGAAATTTCCCTCATGATGGCTATTTTACTTCTATCATAAGTGAACTTTGTGATTTTAGAGAAATCTCTGGCTGGAGTCTTTGCTTTGTTTATTTTGTTGCTTCATCAGTGCTGTTATCATTTCCATATTGTATCCTAGTACTCTGGCAATCTGAGTTATCGTATTGATTTCTTTCTGCCTATCTGTTATACTACTGCAATAGAGAAAGACCCTTCTAATGAGGGCACGGAAGGCAGCCATTTTGTACTGGAAAGGATCATTTGAGTGTGATGGAATGTACAGTGGGCTTTGCGTCGGTTTGATGTAAAGTACATCTTAGTGACCAAATGCCCCTCCTTGAATTCAATATCTATGACTAAAAAATGTATCTGTGGGGAAATTTTCTGTTCAATCTTGATCTTGAGACCGTCATTGTTGTTGTTGATCGTGCTAACAAACTCATTGATTTTTCGGTCATTCTTCCATAGCACAAAGACATCGTCTACATATTTTTTAAAATACACAACATCAGACTTGAAGTCACAAAGAACACTTGTTTCTAATTAAAGAAACCATAAACCTCGCATTTAAACCATGTTTTCAAAAATTTCCAAACATAAAGTTTTAACAAATTTTTTAAAATGAAACCTAAAATATAATAATTGATTTTTAACCGCACAAAAATAAATATACTGTTGTTTAATTAAAAACTTTTTAACATTTTAAGTAAAACTTGTGAGAAACAAAAAAAAAACAGGGAGGTCAAGAGGGCTCGCTTTTATAGAATATGAAAACAAAAAAGATATGTACTGTAAGTACTGTTTTTTTATAAAATTATTACCACCCAAATTTTATAAAATATGGGCTTTCCGTTCCTCCTACAGTGAATCATAGGCGTGAACATAGTACACATTTTCTGGGAAATTTTCCAGTTGGAAAACTGGTATCTTTCCTATTACACTTATGTTTAACAATGATTAAATATGTGAAATTATTACTGGTAACGGTTCTTATGAGAATTTTTACTTCTTAATAATAATTTATTATCTTAGGAGATGATTTGCAAATTGGATGTTTAGGTTTTTTGAAATTTATATGGGTTCAAAAATATCTCAAAAATTTTATTAAAGGAAATATTTATATTCTCCATGAAATTGCATAGACAAATATGATAAGTGAAAAGTTCCTATGGGTAATGAATGAGGTGACTGAATTTTGATTAACAAATCTTTATTTTTATTTAAGAAAGTATTAATTTTATATTGATTTGAATGATTAGAAATATTTGTTTCATTTCTTCTTTGTCATTGATAGATTGTAATGCTTCATAGGATCAATATTAGTAAAGGATTTTAATGCAAACTATTAAATTTGATGTCATCTTGATTGTTTTTATACTATTGATATTATATTATATCATCTATTTACTTCATCTAGTTCCTATAAAACATTGAATTATCGTGTGCATTGTATTAAACGTAAGTTAATTCGGAGCAATCTGGGCCTGTTGCCTATTGCTTATGGCACAAATGAAACCTGTTTCTTCGAATTGCAGTGATTACTGCTCCTATAAAAGTTTCCAGAGATATCCAAAAATGGATGTAGGCACATTTAAGTTAAGAATTATTTTGTTGAATTTATATTTAGATAAACTGACGAAGGTATAACAAGTTCCGGAAGTGAGTGGTAACTTTCAATGTTTATTTTATTTATGAAATTTTTTAAATATTTTCTATAATAATATTGGATGATGATATCAAAAAATTAATCCAGACCAGTGAAGAATACTCTCTTTTTGACAATTAAATTACGAGAGTAATATAGTTTTCTGTTGTATCCCACCACAGCTTGGTGTTACGACTGGTATCATCCAGTAGCGTAGCGAACATAACTGGCGCCCTCCTACTCCTTCAGAAACACATATAATATAATATATTGAATTTACTTGTAATAAGAATATAATACAAATAATATTAGAATGTAGTACCTACCTTAAAATATCTATAATATATTACAAATAGTCACTACCTAACTATGCTTCTACAAAATACTATACTGTTTTTCTGGGTAAATAGGGACACAGGCTGATGTTAGGCTTTAGTTTGAAAATGGAATTAATATAGTCAGTTTCAAATAAATATGGGGTTTCAACACTATTAATTTTGATATAACTGTACAGGTTATATCAAAATTAATAGTTCTGGAGGCAAACATCGGACAGAGGTCATGGTAGTGTAATTGAAGTTTCGACACATTGTTGCTTTGAAAAAATTTATAAGGCTTTATTTATGAAAAAAAAATTTAATGAATTTTGCGATTATATTAAATATTTCAGTAGTCTCGAAAACTTGGCCTAATGTGGACCGAAGGGTGGCCCAGTTTGTGAAAATGCCGGGTTATCGGGAATGGGGTTAAAAAAACTAAGTATGAGTGTTTCCTCAGAAAATACTGTACTGTACTTGTATGTATTGTTTGCTAGAGAATACAACAGAAAATAAACTGCCCAAATACCCTTAAACAAAGGAAAAGTGCGAAATTTATGAAGGCATAGAGCCTTTGCTACGTGAAAATGAAAATTAATGAATACACTGTGTATGGTAATTTACCTGATAAGACAGACCTCAGAAAAATATGTTGAGGCATAAAGCTGTCTGTAATGAACATTAATTAACTAAGGATTTTTTGCCCTGCCAGGGTGTGGCGAGTTATCCGGACTGCCGGGTTATTGAGTGCCGAGTTTTCGAGACTCTACTGTACTATGTAATAATTATCATGAAATTAATTTAATTTTTGATTAATGTTGTGTCAATTTAACAGAAGGCTCCCTAGAAATAATTTTCAGATATTGTTTCTATGTTTAATAAAATGTATTGATTTATTATATAAATTTTTCCAAAAAGTGAGAGGGGAAAAATAGTGATTAATCAGAATAAAATTATTTAAATTAAAATGATTGTTATGCAAAGTCTTCTGTTAAATCTAAATATTTTCAAAAAAAATGGAAAATAGAGAGAGGGTAATTTATATGATGAAATCAAAAATGTGGTGTTACCACTGGTGTCATCCAGTAGCGTAGCGAACATAACTGGCGCCCTCCTACTCCTTCAGAAACACATATAATATAATATATTGAATTTACTTATAACACAAATTATCGATAAAAAAATAACATATTTAACAACAATTTAATAAATTGAGTACTTAAAATTATATAAAACTTGAGAAAAACAAAAGCTTTTAAATTTCTATTCTATGATATATTCAAGTTAGACTTGCATGTATATGTTATGGACAAAGTGATTAATTAGGGCATTATGAATAATGACCAACAAAATCGGGCATTGTAATAAATTTCAATAATTTATCAAATTGACCGATTGCATGAAATATGAATACTGCTATCATCTAGTCGGGCAAAGTGATAATAATGTGTGAGACTTCGGAAGTGGGTCGAAATTCGTGCACAGAAAATGTTTTAATTTTATATGAAAAAAATTTTATAATTATTATTTTATATTGTAAAAAGAAGCTGTCAAATGCAAAATGAATATTTTATGTCCATATAAGGACATGCCTGTAAAAATTTCTAAGAAAATCGGAATGAAACAATAGTTGAATTTGAGAGCGTAGATTGAACGTTTTTGATAGGAATCAAATTGTCAGTCGATATTGACTCATCCTACGATCTAGGTTCCGATTTCGTTACAATTCGTAACGAGGAGGGGGACCAATTGGAGAGCGGGGGAAAGTTGACATCAACCTATTGGAATGTGCGGGGGAAAGTTGACATCAACCTATTGGAATGTGCGATCTGGGACCCAGAAAAAACTTATAAAAACTGCGCAAAAATGGGATGTGACGTTCTTGGTTCATATCCTCCTGGACGTGTGTGTCCCCATGGAATCTTGGAAAGAACGTTTCGGATCTAGTGGAAGCAGTGTCACCGGACAACCTCCAGGCTCGTTGGTTCATCTGTGAGAACCACCTGAAGCTGTGCCATTCGCCCTGGGGCCGACGATTATTTCACCGTCTGTGCTGAACTGTAGGAAACGGAAACACAAACTTTTCGAACTCTACTTGAACTTTATCCTTGTGCTTCGTGGTATGATAATCCATCAATCAAGAAAATATTGTAAGAAATTATAATTTTATTAAACGATTTTATATGGTAAACCTGTCTCTGTGAGTTCCGCCGCGCCCATGCGGCAGTGCTGACTGCTCGACTGTCGCGACATGTTCTCCCCAATCGGCAAACCTCACAAATGCATTGTTGAGTGATTATCCAAAATACGCTAGCCAATCAGCACTCACATCTGAGTTGCGCTTGCATCAGTACCAATATTTGGTACTGACTTGCGTTTAGTATTGAATTTGGTGGCGGCTGCAACTGCTTGTGCTTTCAATGGATTTCTCTCGAAGGAGAGCTGCTGATTGTTTAAAATCACTAGATATTGATTCACGATAGTTCTTGAACACATGTATCAATAACTAGTATGTATCAATATCTAGTGACGTTAAACAATTGGCAGCCTGCCGTCAGCTCCCTTCCGGGAGGAATCCATTGGAAGCACAAACAGTTGTGATCGCCTCCATCACGGTGCACATAGGTAAAATTTTACTATTTAATTAATATACAGTAGAGAGTCGTTTATCCAAATCAATTGGAGACTGGGGTTCGGATAACTTATTTTTCGGATAACCAATTATGTATGAAAAAATATATTAATTTATCCCGTGTTGAAATTTTTCTTCGTTGCGTGTTGCTTTGCGTTGAATTTTCGTCGATGTTAAGCTTAACGAAGACTATTGTATCGTTAAAGATTATTTTTTTATTTTGTACAAACAAAATAAATATATTGAAAAATATAAAAACAATAAAAAATTATACTTCAGATGTTAATTTAGTATCAAAAACGTAAAATATTTGATTAGCCCAAGAAATAGCCGAAGATTGCAGTGCCACAGCACTAGCGAAAATTTAAATTTGCCGGCTAGAATGCTTTCGGATAAACGACGTTTCGCATAAACGACGATCTACTGTAGTTATTAGTACTTAGTTTTAAAAGTTTACTTGTTCTTTTTAAAATATTTTGAAATAATTAACAAAAAATAAATATTTCTAAATGAAACAAGTGGAGTTTTTTTTAATCAAATTAAAATGTCGCACAATTTAAAATTTAGTACTAAACGCAGTACGTACTCAGCACGATACAATCAGCAACTCAGAGTGCCAATTGGCTAGCGTATGTCGGATGATCACTCCTCAATGTATTATTATCACTTTGCCCGACTAGGTGATAGCAGTATTCATAATGACCAGTCAATTTGATAAATTAATCAATATCACATTGCATGCCCTTTTTGGTCATTATGAATAATGCCTGATTAATCACTTTGTCCATAACATATGAACACACATTCTACATAATAATGCAATGCAAAGCAAGATTATAACTTGGCATTAATTAAAGTACCATAATTTTTGCATATAACCTGCAAAGGTGCAAAAATCGTGCTTATTTTGCCAATTATTTGCAGGAAATTATAATAATATTTTAAATTTTTTGTTCACAAACATTGAAATAATTTCAGTTTTTGGAATTCAGTTTATTCAACTTCATTACACTGAATTCAAAGAATCGCTATATTATTTGAGGAGTTATTTTCAATTAAATGTTTTTTGAGGCCTTTTTGTCTCGTTGCATCAAATACTTAAAGGAGTTGAATTCAAAATTCTGATGTGTCTCGTTAGAATTTATTTGTTCTGTCTTTGAATCTTTTTAAACGTTTGATCTGATAAGACAGATAGATCCTGGAAAATAATTAATTGGAAACAAGATGATTCATTGAATTTTATTGTGATTCTTTGAATTACAGTAGAGCGTCGTTTATCCGAATCGATTGGGGACTGGGATTGTTCGAATAACCGATTATATACGAAAAAATATATTAACCTATCCCGTGTTGAAATTTTTCTCCGTTGCATATCGCTTCGCGTTGAATTTTCGTTGATGTTAAACCTAATGTAAACTTTTTAAAATAATAATTGTGGCTATTGTATCATTAAAAATTATAGTATTTCTTTATTTTTTACAAACAAAATAAATATATTGAAAAATATAAAAACAAAAAAATATATACTTTAGAAGTTAATCTAGTATCAAAAACGTTCGATTCAGCATGACAGTCCTCAGAAAAATACCATACAAAAGTGTCAGTGCTGCCAACTGAAACACACACCAACAAAAAAAAATATTGGAGTAGCCCAAGATATAGCCAAAGATTGCAGTGCCACAGAACTAGTGAAAATTTAAACTTGCCGACTGGAATGCTTTCGGATAAACAACGCTCTACTGTAATTTATTTAGTTATTAACTTAAATCAGATATTAAGGAAGTGGAGAATATTGAAAACTTAATGCAAAATTTCATAATAATTAAAAATGACAAACAATAAAGCAATTTGAATTGTAGGTTAAGTAAAGCTTATATTCTAAATTATATATAGAAATTTCATTCATAGACGGATAGAAAAGTTTTGTGTTTAATTAATCTGTTGTTAAAGCGGGCTTCTAGATCTAATAGATGCTCGCTTTATCAACCGGTTGGTACCGAAAAATATAAATCAAGTACGTGATGGGTATTTATTACAAAGTAATCGTTAGTGTTGTAACGTAGGTTAAATTTAATGTAGGAGAGTGTATAAAGTGATAACCTAGTAATACGACACGTAAATTTAGATTATTCTGGTGGGTGAGTAAGTTATAAGTTAGCAATAAGGAGTGCTTTGAATGCTTTTTAAATATTCTTTTTTGTGAACTTTTTTAGTGGCATTCAAGTTATCCAAGAAAGTTAAAATAGATGGATGTGAAATTAAAGTAACATTGGCAAGTGCAACGAGCCAGAGACAATTAGGTGAGTCAATGTGGTTTTTCCCAAGAAATAATATACAGGATTTGTAAAAAAAAAACCGAAAGTTTTTGGGGTTTTTTCCAGTAACTTATCACATGAGGAATTCTTATTGACATAGATTTCATCGATAGTTTATCAGTACATACATGAAACTGGAAGAGCCCTAAAAATTAGATTAAGAGAACATTTATGTGCTATAAAATATAATTACACTAATTCATCAGTGGCCATACATTGTAAAGGGGAAGGTTGCGATATCTCACTTGATAATGTTAAAATACTCAAAAGTGAAAAAAAATATAAAAAGAAAACTTTTATAAAATTTAGAAATTATTAAAATAAATGAATAAAAAATGAACTTGACTGATTATAGTCTATTAGTGAGATCGGGCTACCATTCCTTCATGACAGGTAGAGTCCATTGGAGAATTCATCCAAACCCTTTTCCTCCCATTAGGTTATAATACACTGTGTTGTATATTTGTCAATTTATGTTGATCTCAGAGTGTAATTTGTATAATTTTATGATGGTTTTAAGAGTTTTTACTTTCAATTTTTTTGAAGAAAAATGTAAAAGTATAGCGGAGCACGAAAAAGGCACCATACCAGAGAAGTCCATAGAATCATCAAAGAAACCACGAAACCAGAAAATTGATCAAATTGAAAATAGTTCGTTTTATTCTCGGCAATTCTCATCATTCTCAGCGGTAGGAGTTATGTAACAATTACTGAGGTTTTTGAAATACTAAATATAAATGGGGTTTGCTTGCAAAACCTTCGCGGGCGAAGTCGCGGGTGACAGCTAGTGGCCAATATGTCTAGCGTTGTCGTAAGTTAAAATCAAAAATCGGAACATAAGACAGCTTTGTGAGATAACATTTTGATAATAATCGATGGATTCTCAGCATTAGGTAGGTAGTAACTATTTCAAAAAAATAAATGAATAATTCTAATTAAATTCATTTTATTGAATTATCAATTAAAGAACATGTTTTATCGTTTGTTGCTTAAACACTATATAGTGCAATAAATTCGAACACTTGGAATTTTTCATCTTTAGTTTAGTTCAGTACGCATTTTCTCTTCGTAGGATGAAATCCGCCGTTTCTGTTTCTGTAAATTTGTTTGATAATCTGAAACCGTGTCGTAATTATTCTTTGTTGCTTAAACACTAAATAGTTTAGTAAACGGCGGACTTTATCCTACGAAGAGAAAATTCATATGACCCAACATCAGGATAGCGAATACGAGAAAAAGATACAAGGTTCAACTGAACTAAAATAAAGATAAAAGAGTGCCAAACGTTCGAATTTATTACACTACATAGTGCTTAAGCAACAAAGAAGAATTACGACACGGTTTCAGATTATCAAACATGTTTTTTAGTTAAAATATGTAACATAATAACAATGATTTCGTACGGAAACCCAGCTGCTCCATTTTGGATCTGACTGAACCATGATGAATATGATTAAATGTAACGGACCTGTCAGTTCCATAAAAAGAAATAGCAAAATAAAACGAAGAAAACAAAAAAGATCTACATTACGGCATTGTCAGTGGATATCCTTCACCATCAACACCATCGTTGATGTTAAAGCCACCGTGACACATGACAGTATTCAGAATATGATACACCAAAGATTTCTAAAATTCGTGCACATTTGATGTTGTGAGAACAACTGTCGCATGCACGCACAAAATCTTATCGCCTAGAAATGTTATTTGACTATTTTGAGAAATTGAAATGAAGAAATCGAAGCATTTTGGGAAAATTTTCCAATCGTGACGAAGTTATCCAAATCTGGACGTGTGGCAACTGTGCGGTGTAAATTCTTGACTGGAATTTTGAAAAGTCTCCTGGAAACTAGTTACAGAGAATAGTATTTGTTCAGTGTCGAATATTTTCGAATTTTTCAGATTTTTGTAAAATGTTTATGAACAAACAATTTCCGTAACAAAATTGTATCAAGGCATAAATTATTTTTAAAAATTTGATATGTAATACGGTAGTAACTTATTATGGATAAAAATTCTATCTATAACCATTTTAGTTATCAATTAATGTTGTGTTCAAAATTCTTGATATCAGCTCTGACGACCTACGAGTTTGAAGAATAAGTAATATACGATTTAATAAATTTTCTAGACTTTCTAAGCAGAAAAGTTTAAATCATAACAACTATTATTTTTATAAATTTGACATAAGAAGTTAAACAATTATGACAATTAAGCTGTATGACAATTAAGCTGTAAAGAATTATTCGTTAAATATAAATTATATCCATTTCTGTATAAATATCATATCAGCGATGAAATATTTGAATTTCGCTCTTACATTTAGGTCATCAGTTTAGTGTTTTTAACTCTTTCTGTACTGTGTGTATAAGGAAACTTTTTCAGGTCCATTGTTGGTTCAGCAAGGCCAACAGTGGGATGTCCTGAAGGCCAGGAAAGGGCCAAAACACCACAAACTTCCTAGGATTGCTCGTCACAGTTATCCAGAGTTTTTGGTTGACAACTTAACAGCGTGGGTCATATAGATTATGACCCACGCTATTAAGTTATATAAGTTATAATATGGTCAGCTATTCCATTGATATGTTTATATTGGCCTACAAATAGAATATACTGTACAAAGAATATCTGTTGCTTCAATTAAAACGTGACCAAATCTGGGATAGTAAGATCGATTCGACCGAGTAACAAATATCCGTTTAAAATTCATTTCAGTCTATATCCCGGTTACATTTCTAGTAATCGGATGTAAATAAAACCTCTCTATCTCCATGTATAGTTTCTTAAATAGATTTTTTAATGTTTAAAGTACAAATACTCAATGCTTGAAGAAATAATAATAATTATTATTGAACGAATATTTTCTGTTACGTAGCAATTGGTACTTCAACTGTATTATACAATTACAAAATTTCAGTAGAAATTCATGCAGTTTATTTCATAATTCGTTACGCAATTATCTTAACATCAGTTAAATTTACATTGAATTTTCATTGCAAAATAAAAGAAGATTTTAAATAATTCTTCTTGTAATCAGTGAAAGTGTAAAATTTGTACATCTTATAACGTTGGAATAAAACGTAACTAAGATACTTATTAATACGATTAAATACTCATGACGTGTAATTAAATATATGATATTTTCAGAGTATAATTATATTTAACTATTGGTCGCCAGTTACTTTATCTTCTTCAGTAGGATTTTCTGGTTATTATGTTGCTTACTGTGTTGGTTCTTCTGGTTCTGGTTCTTCTGGTTTTTCTGTTTCTGGCTCTTCTGGTTCTTTTGTAGGTTTTACTTTATCTTCTCTACACTTTAAAACGATATCGAAGAACTAAAACACGATATAAAGAAAGTTTCATGAAAATACTGTCACTACTAAATACATAAGCAAAATTAAAATAATTATTTTCTTGATAACACGAAATTTTAAATTAACTTACATTTTTACCGATTTTACAAGTCGTTCCATCCGGACATGGACAACCACCTGAGTAAACATCCTTATCTTCTAAAAGCCTTGATATAACGCAGTAATCATCTAAAAAGAAACTAATTGTTTGATTACAATAATTAATAATAAAGTATATATATATATCTTTAGATAACTACATCCAGTATATAAATTTTGTAAAAAAAAAGAAACTAATTGTTTGAATATAAGAAATTTTTTACTATTGTAATATATCAAATTGCCACTAAATATTAGAATTAGTTTTATAAAATGAAATTAAAAAAATAGATATGTGCATGTATGTGCATACATAGTAATTCAGTAGTTTTGTCTATTTTACACTAACTTTTAATTGTGATTTTTCTATTGAAAGTATTTAGGAATATTTTTTTCATTTAATTATCTTGATTTATTATTGCTAGATACTTTCAATGAATTTTACAAATTAAAATTATGAGTTAATTATTTGTAAATTTTACATTTGAATAGTTTTATTTTAAATATTAATTCTAAACAAATGTTATATTTATATTTTAGATTCTCCATGGTATAAGCCATATTTATATAGAACTTTTATAGAATCAAGTTTATTATTGGGAAAATTATATGTAATGATTGGTGCACCAAGAGAAGCTCAATGTTTCTTACAAGAAAGCTTTACAGTTGCACAAGGAATTATTTTGGCAAATAGGTTAATTCTTTATCTAGATTTCTTTGTCTTCTCAAAATATGATTAAATTTAATACAATTTTCTTCTTTCTCTACAGAACAATAAGTATTTTAATATTGCTGGCACAACTGGACTTATTATGTGAAAATTATGATGATTGTAATACAAAGATAATAAATTTGAAAAATATTTTGAATTTTAATATAAGCATCATTGGATTTGAAAATATCATTGAAGGAATATATTCACACAATGAAGAAAATGTTGTAGAGAAAGAACAGGAGAAAGAATTATTTATTTTTAATAAGTCTGGAAGACGTTTGAAAGCAGAAGTGCGTAGTGTGTTTTTAAACATTGAAGATCCTCAATCATCACCACCACAACAGAGAAAACAAAATATTATAATTCCATCATTTTTTAATCATCCAACATCATGTTCTTGTGAAATTTGCCAATACATAGCCCTCCATTATCAATTTTTAGAATTAATGGAATTACAATCATCTCTCAATCACTATTCTTTTGATAAGAAAGAAAAAATATTTCTTGATATTTTAAAGTATTATGAAATTATATTATTAAAACGAAAAAATGTATTTACATCAATCTTACCATTTATTTTTTGGAAAGATAAAAAAGGAATGATAGAAAATAAAAATGAAATAGTGATGAAATCAGACATTTCTCTATTTTGCCGTGTTTCATGTAAATTAGCAATTCTTAATGCAACACAAAATAAATTCAGTACTGCACTCAATAATCTGAATAATGCTTTTATTCAACTAGATAAATCATCTAAAATTCATGAAATAATCTATGCAGATTTATTCTCAGAATTAACATTACAAAAAGTTTTTATATCCCTTCAATATGTATTTAAACAAAAAGATGAGAGTAAAAGGATATTGAATGTTTGTGGAAATGTATCTTCAGAAATGTCCTCAATTGCTGAGAAGATCAGTAAATTAAATTTAGATGATGATGATAATTCATCAAGTGATGAATTTGTAAAATTGCCTATGAAATATCTTACAAAAACACCAGGAAAAGTATCTGCAAAGGGAAGAAAAGGATGTAGAGCACCAAAAAAGAAAAAAGCCCCTAATCTCTACATGGAAAAATATATTGAAAGTTTAGACAAATCAGATGACTCATTATGTAGTAATCTGGAAAGTGATGAAAATACAGATTTTCATAATCCCAAAATTCAAAAAGAGTCACAAAAGCTTAAAGCAGAAATGTTTAAGTATTCTCACAAAAACAATTACAACTTATCTGGTAAAGCAGATAAGTCTAAAAGTGGCCAAAACATGTTAAAGAAAGATGATAATATAGATGATTTTCATTCTAAAATTATATCAACTGAAATTAACCAAGAAAAAGTGAGTCATCGAGAAATGCAAAAAGTTGACATAGATGATATATGTTTATTTTCTTCTCCACCTAAAACATATTCTACTCGACATAAAAAGAAAAAAATTTCTAAAATAAAAAATACTGCAGAGAAACATAAGTCAAAAGAAAAGATTGAAGATAGACGAAATGCTGATGATGGTGATGATGATTTTTTCTTATTTCACAATACTATTTTGGACAATTCCATGTTTTCAAAAATGTCAAATTCTCCATTTGATCAATCAGACCACATGGCTAATAATAAAAATTTAGCAGAATCAAAATGGATGACCCCTGAAATTTTTCGGACAGGAGATGATAGTCTAAACACTATGACAACACGTTCAAAAACAAGAAAAAAATTAATATTAAACGATTCAAAAAATCATTCATCTCATCAGAGAATTACAAGAAAGAATAGTGAAAATCAAGAAGCAGTTGAATCTGTAGTAAGATCATCAGTAACAGATGATATTTTAAATAACAGTTTTAATGAAATTTCAAATACTATTACATCTCAGATTAAACATCAAGAATTTGATGAAAAAGAACATATAGGTAAGTATATCTGTTTTAAAATGCAATACTTATTATTTCTTCAAGCTGGAACTGCTGTACAAATTGATAATACACTGACCTTTCATTCATTTCCAACAATGCCATTGATATACATGCAAAGCAAATGTTTTCAGCCTCTTTCAGGGGACAACCTTACTTTGCATGTAAATTGATGGCATTGCTGGAAACAAACGAGAGGTCAGTGTATTATCAAAATGTAATGCAGTATTAATTTATATATGTTGTTATTGATAATATATTGATCAANTAGTAGATAGTTACACACTATATAATATGTTTTCTCAAAAATATTTTTAATAAATATTTAAATATATTAAATCGACATCTTTCTGAATAAACATTTATTCAGAAAGATGTCGATAAATTCGACATTTTATTGAAAATTAAGGACACAGTTTACGTGCTTGTAACAAAATTCATTTGTTAAAAGCTTTGAAATTATATTCGAAATTGAGTAAGTACAACTCTTATTGTATAATTCAAGAAATATGTAAAAAAGATGAAGGACATACGCGTTAATTCGTAATCAAATTCATGTCACATTTCTACATAATCTAATACACTACTTGAAGTTTAATATTAGCTCACCAGCAGTATTATACTGTACATATAACATGAAGACGACTTTTAAGATATATTGTTTATAATCTTAGAATAGCATTATATAATCTATATAATGCTCTTTAAATTAATAAACCAAATTTTAGTGTAAAAGGAAAACCTTTGATATTTATTAATATAATATCTATAAAATACATTTATAACAATTTTTATTAGAGATCTAATGTAATTAATTCAAGATAAAATGTTAAATTTGTCTCCATCGTTTTACTTAACACTTATATTAATTAAATTTAAAATATTTATTATTTTTTAAAAGTGAATAATTTCAATAATTCATACCAGAGTTTATAATAAATCAATTACCGGTAAATTTATTATTTATAAAAAATTTAATTGATGTTTAATAAATAAATTTTAAATATAAATACTTTTTTTCTATATATTGTGATATAGTCATAATGCCGGCCTGCAACTTTCCGGTACAATGTTCTCAAACTTTTTAGTACAGTAGTTGTTTTCTCCTGTACATCATACCTTTCCTGTTAGCAACAGAGTCGTGTGGGACATCAATCTAACTCTGTTCGAGGGGGGATTTTAGAATTGATGTAACGTTACTTCCGTTTAGAAAGGAAGTTCGTATATAGTTAATCTGGGCCTACTGTCATAAGCTTTCCATACCTAGTCTCGATTTTCATCTACGTAATTGCTTTCTGGAGATTTAGAAAGAACGGACAGTAGACACACAGAGGACGACGGTCGAACTATATACAGGGTTCCTACGCACCTGGAAAGTCAGGGAAAATCAGGGAAAGTCAGGGATTTTCATTATTTTTTGAAAAAGTCAGGGAAAGTCAGGGAATTTGTCAAAAAGTCAGGGAATTTGTCGAAAATTGTCAAAAAGTCAGGGAATTTGTCTCCTTAACTGCGTTGTTGATTTCGTTTGCTGAATATAGATGACNTATTGAGGATGTAGATTTTGAAAAGTTTCTTGTATTATTAAATCAGCATTCTCAATTGATTTATTAGTTTAATCAAATATACTTGGCTCATTATTGGTCCTGTCAAGAATAAATTTATTTTAGTCAAGAATTTACCAAACTTGTTAGGAATATGTCAAATTTATTCTTGACCTCTGAATTGTTAAAAGATTCTTGATTAAAACCACAGTATAATTTATATATTTTTATTAAGCTGGTTTTGTACCCTTACTAAAGAAATATTTTTGTATGTATTCTGTCAATGTTTTAATTTTCAGAATCTTCCATGTCAGCAAAGCATTGAGATTGGTAGAACTATTGTATTTCTTTTTGTATTTTAATGTGTGCAGCTTATGATTATTTTTTTTAGATGTGAAATTAGAAGATTTGGCTTTGGAATTAAAACATGCTCTTGAAGTAATAAGTCATTATCCAGTTTGTCCACTTTACTCTAACATGTGTATATTGATGGCATTGCTGGAAACAAACGAGAGGTCAGTGTATTATCAAAATGTAATGCAGTATTAATTTATATATGTTGTTATTGATAATATATTGATCAAAAAATTTTTATAAAAATTTTAAATATTCAATTAAACTGTTTTGAATAATAATATTGTGCAAAGAATATAACTGCTGTAAATACAATAACATTTAAAGATAACAAATGAGTTGAATGATATAATTGATAATTGTTTTTTGACTTTTTTAGAATAGTATGTGATTATAGCTTTCTTCACACACTTTAAAAGATCTTCTGATAAATGTAATCATTAGAAATTATTGTAAAATCATTTTAATTTAATAAACTAGACCAGTGATTCCCAAACTTTTGAGCCACCATCCCTTTGGTTCCATAAAGTGATACCCAGTGGCTCCTAACCCATTTTTCCTTGTGTGAGAAAGGCTTGGAAATATTTTTAGGAAAACTTTTCTATGAACATCACACTATATTCTTACCATACATTGTTCTGCGCTTCTGGAAACCATTAAATGTAATTTTTTTTTCTTATTCGTTTTAATAGAGGAAAGGGGAAGGTAGTCATCGACCCAACCTTTGCCTAAGGTCACTGTTCAGTACTGTGCCTCCAGCACCTCCCTGCCACCCACTTGCTTCTCATCCCCTAGATCAGGGATAGTCAACCTTTTTATATGTAAGGGTCGCATTTCAAAACTTTTGAACTGATGCGGCCGCATACAAGAGGGGGTAAATGTCGTTAAATCACAATTATTAATTCATATATAATTATAAATTAGCATAGGTATACTTAATTTAGCTTCTAATATATCTATGACTTTGGAAAATATGTTTGAGATTCTGCTGGGATTTCAGCTTATATTAGAGACAAAAATGAGTATATGATTTATTGACATGTAAAACTGATGCTGGAATTTAGGGATAGTCAGATGGATATTTTAACATGGTTCTTGGTATATTCTTTACAATTTGTCATACATTTGTGTAATCCCATTATTTTTAGTAAAAATTTATTTAACAGATTCTTCTATTATAGGACTATTATTTTTGACAAACTAACTTGAAAGTATTTAATTAAGTACTTGATATTTCAATATTGTGCATACAATTTATCCAGCTATTCATGACATTATTTTATTATTGAGGATGTAGATTTTGAAAAGTTTCTTGTATTATTAAATCAGCATTCTCAATTGATTTATTAGTTTAATCAAATATACTTGGCTCATTATTGGTCCTGTCAAGAATAAATTTATTTTAGTCAAGAATTTACCAAACTTGTTAGGAATATGTCAAATTTATTCTTGACCTCTGAATTGTTAAAAGATTCTTGATTAAAACCACAGTATAATTTATATATTTTTATTAAGCTGGTTTTGTACCCTTACTAAAGAAATATTTTTGTATGTATTCTGTCAATGTTTTAATTTTCAGAATCTTCCATGTCAGCAAAGCATTGAGATTGGTAGAACTATTGTATTTCTTTTTGTATTTTAATGTGTGCAGCTTATGATTATTTTTTTTAGATGTGAAATTAGAAGATTTGGCTTTGGAATTAAAACATGCTCTTGAAGTAATAAGTCATTATCCAGTTTGTCCACTTTACTCTAACATGTGTATATTGATGGCATTGCTTACTAAATATCTGGTAAGTTTTTAAATAGTTAATTAAGGTTTTATATGACATTATTTAACATAAATATATACATTTTTTAACAAGATTTAAAAAATAATATAAATCAAATTTACTAATTAACTTTTTAAATAGAAAAAATATAAAAAGAAATTTTTATATATTATAATTTTATTATTGAAATTTTTTCAATATGAAATGTAATGTAAATGTTTTTTTGTTGTTGTTATTTAAAAACTTTTGTCAAGTTATTTTGCTTTGCTTATAAATTTCAAGTAATCATTAACTGTATCTTATAAAAATTTTAAATTAAATCTGTCTATTGTTAATCATATATTTAAAATTAATCGAAAATAGAAAAACACTTGTCAGGATGACAAAAAGTTTGATGTTGCTTATTACATCTCCGAGAGTGTTGCATTAACTTTAAAGCATCAAGCATTAATCACTTTGACCAAAAAAATCAAGTATGTATTTACATTTTATTTTAAAAATAATGCATATGAGTCATTTTAAAATTTACTAGATTATTTCAATTGTTTTTAAAAATGTTCATTTTATTAGTAAGAATGAAACTCTTGGAAATGGGAATACTTCGAACAGCTATAAAGTTGAAGATGATGAATATCAGTTGGCTAATGTAAAGAGAGACTTGTTAAATTTTAGAAACAAATTTGAACTTAAAGAAAAAGAAAAAATACAAAACATAATTGGTTCTATCCCAAAAGATTGGACTGTTGTGCAAGTAAACACAGTTCCATGTGAATTAAATATAAATTCGGATAAAGTCAGTCCTCCAGTTCTATTAGTGACTCGCTTTCAATCAGATTCTGTTCCCATCACAGTAACAATAGAACATAAAGAACATATTGTGTTTGAAAATAATTTTTTACCAGAATTTAATAAAATATTAAAAGAAAGTGCCGCTACCATGCAGAAAAAGGATGCTAAAGTTTGGTGGATGGTTCGACGTGATTTAGATTACCAGATGAAGGTTTTAACTGAAAGTATGGAAAATTTTTGGTTGGATTATTGGAAAGGAATATTTCTAGGAGTACCCACAGATAGTCGTTATAAGGAAAATTTAAAAATATCATTATCTTCAATTCTAGCAGAAGCCAACAAATTAAATCTTGTTTGCACAGATTATCTCCTATTGGAGGTTTGTTAAAGTGTATATGCAGTATATATAAATTTAAGTTTAAAATGTTAATATGTTGAATTATTTTAGGTTTTATTGGATTCTGCATCCTCTCTTGATGACATTCAGTTACTAAATGCTCTTTGTCTTCTATTTAAATGTAATACAAACCACAAAAGTTGCAAGCAGTTGGTAAAGCACATCAAGAAATGTATTGTGGAGTTAAATTTTGGTAGAGTCCAGCGAGCACCAGTGATTTTAATCTTAGATAAAGTAAGAATAATTAAATCTCTTAAATTATACATTATGACATTTGTAACTTAATTATTTTTTTTAGAGAGTACAAATCTTGCCCTGGGAGAATATTCCCTTATTGCGTCAGCATCCTGTTTGTCGTGTGCCTTCTCTAAGTTTACTCCACATACAATTGACTTCTTACAGTCTTTATCCTGACTGCATCTTTAGAAAAGGTGTAGACACTCACAATACGTTTTACATCCTCAATCCCAGTAATGACATTCCTGATACTCAAAAGAAATTTCAAGATGTGTTTAAACAACAGAAAGGTTGGCATGGCATCGTCGGCAGAGCACCTACTCAACAAGAATTCTCGTTTGCCATTACTGATCATGAATTATTTATGTAATTCACACTTAATTTTAGTTTCTTGACTTAGAACAAAATAAGTAACAAATTATTTGTAATTCTTTAGATATTGTGGGCATGGAACTGGAAAAGTTTATTTGGCGGGGGAAAGCATTGAGAGGTTGAAGTGTCAAGCTGTCACTATTCTAATGGGTTGCAGTAGTGGAAAATTAAAAGTCTATAGTCCTCATCTAGAACCAACTGGAGTGACATTACAATATTGGNAGCACTGAAGAGGGACTGGAAAATATTAGACCAGCCCGAAATGCATTTGATGTAGTCTTTACAAAATAAATTTAATTTGCCAATAAGATTGCTGTGAGATTTGTCTACCAAGAATATTTGGATTACAGAGACTAAAATCGTCATATCACATTAAAATAATTTAAAATGTATATTTTGAATATTTGTTATAATTATTACTATTATTATCAATTAATAATTTATCCAGTATGTTTGCCTGCTATCTTTAAGTAGTGTATAATTAAAATAGGAATTGCAATCTAAATTATTTGCTATGAGAAAATAATGTTTAAAATGACTAAACTTTAATGTGTTATGCCACTGGTTAAATAATATAAAAATAACTATTGATAATTGCTTATTATCAGCCATACATTAAGGCCAAAAGCACAAAAAGTTGGTTTAAAATGTGTATTTATCTAAAGATAATTATAACTAGAGCCAAAACTGATTATAATAAGCAAAATTTTATAAGTGTATTTTCAATTTTATGTTTTGGGACATGCTAATTCTTATAACTTTAAATGTGATAACAAACAATATCTGTAATTATAATAAGTCAATTCTATTGTATTTTTATTTTATAATTTGTATTAATAAATTTTAAAATATATTTTATATGTTTTAAATTTAATTTTTAATAATACACATTATAAATTATCATATTGGCCTAAATATAAGTTGACTCCTGATTTTGGAATTCTTACTTGAAAATAATTAGGATTGAATATAGTTCAAGAGTGACATTTTGCTGCTGTAAAACTGAGAAAAAACATTGATTAATATTTGGACCAATTTGCTAACTTATTTAATACTTTAAATATCTGATTTAAAAAAAAAAAAGAAATGTTAAAATAAGAGAAGTGAAATTGTTTCTGAATAATTTTATAACACTTAATAAACATAATAATGTGATGAATTTTATTCAAAATGTAATAAAATTTGTATCTACTAAACCATTCAAAAAAGTGAGAGTTTGTATAACACACACAAAATTTAAATGGTCTATTTATTTTATCAGAATTTTTCACTAAAACTTGTAATAATTTGTTTTGACTGATAAACAATGATTGTATAATCATCATTATTATCATTTGCTTTGTGATCACTGAATCATTTTTAAATTTTTCATGTAATTAAATACTATAATTTTTATTTGCATTTTCTTTTTTACCTAGAATGAATAAAGTTATTCAGAAAATTACATTAATTTTACATTATGTAGACTTTTCTGAACATTCATCCACAAAACTTGATCAAATATACTTAGGATTTGTTAAAACTTTATTACTTAATATAACCAACATTCTAATTCTCTGAATTAAAATTAATGAATTGAATATATATATATAGTATTCTGATTGAATATATGTGACTTTTAATCAGAATACTAAATTTTGTTTTCAACAATTTTTATCAACAAATTGATGCAAATCTATAGTATTTGTTCTATAACTTACTAGAAAATTATCAATTTTAGTTTATAAATTTACAGTTATTATTTGTTGNAACATATAGATGTGAAATTAGAAGATTTGGCTTTGGAATTAAAACATGCTCTTGAGGTAATAGGTCATTATCCAGTTTGTCCACTTTACTCTAACATGTGTATATTGATGGCATTGCTTACTAAATATCTGAAAAACATTTGTCAGGATGACAAAAAGTTTGATGTTGCTTATTACATCTCCGAGAGTGTTGCATTAACTTTAAAGCATCAAGCATTAATCACTTTGACCAAAAAAATCAAGTATGTATTTACATTTTATTTTAAAAATAATGCATATGAGTCATTTTAAAATTTACTAGATTATTTCAATTGTTTTTAAAAATGTTCATTTTATTAGTAAGAATGAAACTCTTGGAAATGGGAATACTTCGAACAGCTATAAAGTTGAAGATGATGAATATCAGTTGGCTAATGTAAAGAGAGACTTGTTAAATTTTAGAAACAAATTTGAACTTAAAGAAAAAGAAAAAATACAAAACATAATTGGTTCTATCCCAAAAGATTGGACTGTTGTGCAAGTAAACACAGTTCCATGTGAATTAAATATAAATTCGGATAAAGTCAGTCCTCCAGTTCTATTAGTGACTCGCTTTCAATCAGATTCTGTTCCCATCACAGTAACAATAGAACATAAAGAAGATATTGTGGTAATTTAGCATAGATTTTTCATACACAGATTTTAAATGTACAATAAAAATAATTGTCTATTTTTCATTTTTACAGTTTGAAAATAATTTTTTACCAGAATTTAATAAAATATTAAAAGAAAGTGCCGCTACCATGCAGAAAAAGGATGCTAAAGTTTGGTGGATGGTTCGTCGTGATTTAGATTACCAGATGAAGGTTTAAATTTTCTTTATTTTAAATTATTATTTTAAAATGTTTTAATGCTTTTCTTTATTTTATGGAAAGGAATATATTTATTAGACACCTAGGGTAATTGGTACAGTTATTGGCCACTTTTAATTTATGAAAATAATGAGAAAATTAGTTATGATTTATATACAGTAGAATCTATTAATTGTAATTATTCTTGAACTTGTTTATACTGATAAAAACTGACTATGTTATACTTAACATAATCAGTTTTAAAGTAAGTAAATAAGTAAATGAAATAAATAAAATGAAATAAAATAAAATGAAGTAAATAAATAAGACTACAATTAATGGAAATTCTTATTGTTTATTCTGACAAAAAAAAAGCACATTAAAATAATTTAAAATGTATATTTTGAATATTTGTTATAATTATTACTATTATTATCAATTAATAATTTATCCAGTATGTTTGCCTGCTATCTTTAAGTAGTGTATAATTAAAATAGGAATTGCAATCTAAATTATTTGCTATGAGAAAATAATGTTTAAAATGACTAAACTTTAATGTGTTATGCCACTGGTTAAATAATATAAAAATAACTATTGATAATTGCTTATTATCAGCCATACATTAAGGCCAAAAGCACAAAAAGTTGGTTTAAAATGTGTATTTATCTAAAGATAATTATAACTAGAGCCAAAACTGATTATAATAAGCAAAATTTTATAAGTGTATTTTCAATTTTATGTTTTGGGACATGCTAATTCTTATAACTTTAAATGTGATAACAAACAATATCTGTAATTATAATAAGTCAATTCTATTGTATTTTTATTTTATAATTTGTATTAATAAATTTTAAAATATATTTTATATGTTTTAAATTTAATTTTTAATAATACACATTATAAATTATCATATTGGCCTAAATATAAGTTGACTCCTGATTTTGGAATTCTTACTTGAAAATAATTAGGATTGAATATAGTTCAAGAGTGACATTTTGCTGCTGTAAAACTGAGAAAAAACATTGATTAATATTTGGACCAATTTGTTAACTTATTTAATACTTTAAATATCTGATTTAAAAAAAAAAAGAAATGTTAAAATAAGAGAAGTGAAATTGTTTCTGAATAATTTTATAACACTTAATAAACATAATAATGTGATGAATTTTATTCAAAATGTAATAAAATTTGTATCTACTAAACCATTCAAAAAAGTGAGAGTTTGTATAACACACACAAAATTTAAATGGTCTATTTATTTTATCAGAATTTTTCACTAAAACTTGTAATAATTTGTTTTGACTGATAAACAATGATTGTATAATCATCATTATTATCATTTGCTTTGTGATCACTGAATCATTTTTAAATTTTTCATGTAATTAAATACTATAATTTTTATTTGCATTTTCTTTTTTACCTAGAATGAATAAAGTTATTCAGAAAATTACATTAATTTTACATTATGTAGACTTTTCTGAACATTCATCCACAAAACTTGATCAAATATACTTAGGATTTGTTAAAACTTTATTACTTAATATAACCAACATTCTAATTCTCTGAATTAAAATTAATGAATTGAATATATATATATAGTATTCTGATTGAATATATGTGACTTTTAATCAGAATACTAAATTTTGTTTTCAACAATTTTTATCAACAAATTGATGCAAATCTATAGTATTTGTTCTATAACTTACTAGAAAATTATCAATTTTAGTTTATAAATTTACAGTTATTATTTGTTGTGGATGGGTATTATTCCTTATTCCAGTGTTTCTCAAAGTTTTTGGTTCGCGACCCCCCCTTTTGCACTTAAAAATTTCAAAGGACCCTGAAGAATGGGTATGTGTAGAAAAACACCCTGAAGGGGGATTAATTTAAATTCAGAATGAGTTAATTTGTTTTGTTTAATTGCATTGAAACACTCACAATTTTAATAGCAGATTTATTTTTAGTATCATTAAAAATTAATAACTTATCTTTGGTACATCTTTGAACAAACTATTCTATGTATATGTTTCGATATTAGTAAACTCAATTAGTTAAGTTAAACATATTTTAAATTAAATTTAATGTGATGGGTGAGCTTGCTTATTTTGGCAAAATAAATTAAACTGGGTTTAATATCAGTCAGTGCAGGTCTCGTACTGATTTCTATGTTGCAAAGACGAGAGTGCTGCTTTGTTTTGATGTTGGTCATTACTGAAAATGCCATTTCGCATAAATAAGTGGTTGCAAATGGTAAGAGAACTGCCATTGCCAATTTAGAGAGTAGTGGATACTCTGCTTTCACACTAAGCCAAAAAGAATCTACTATTTTTAAACATGAATCCATAGTAAATTTATAAAATATTTGGAAAAAATTGATCTGTCATCAATTTTTCTGTGATCCCCTCAAATATTTTTCACGACCCCCACTTTGAGAATCACTGCCTTATTCTGTTGATATTGATACTTAATTCTATGTTGTAACAAAATCAGGGTGTTAACTACAGAAACAGTTTTTGTGTGCTGTTGATGTAGCTGTACAGTGGATGATCAGTTAATGAACATAATTCGTTGCAAGACTTTGTTCACTATCTGAATTTCAAGTTTAAGGTTCTATTTTGAGCTCTTTAATATTCTTTATTTCTCAGATGTGATTTTTGTTACTCTTAAAGCTGCTTGAGTCTTCTTGATAATACAGTATCTTTCTTAGATAAGATTGAACTGTGGCCTGCTATAGACCTGTTCAAGCCATTCATATTACCCAGCAATATCAGACATCATCTTCCCACTCTCTATCTTTGCTATTATACTCTCATCTTTTAAAAATAAAAACTGATGCAAAACTTAATGAGTGCCTGCCCGACAGTCTCGCAAATACTAGAAAAGAATTGTTTCTGTGAGAAAAATAAAAGGCTGGAATTATAAGGGAAAGTTTCAAAGTTCAGATGAATACTATCTGATTAATATATGCTGGGTTGAGCATTGATGTCAACGTCTCCCGCACTCCAAAAAGTTTCAAATTGTTGCCTGAAGACAAGGGAAGACAATTGGTATTCATTATTTTACGTAGCTTCTTCTTGTGTTTGAAGCTTAACTTTGATCGATGACGATAACAATTATAACAAATTTCACTTAATTGTGAGGTGTTTGTTATCCAAACATGTGTTCATTGTCCAAACATAAAAATCTTTTGCGAAAGTGTTTGTTAACCAATCACCCGCTGTATTTAAGAATTTCCTGATGTCACATAATCAGGAAATTCTTAATTACAGCTACATCAACAGCACACAAATAAAAATTCTTTCTGTACTAAACACTTGTCATTTAGTTTCATTGCTTTCTCTGATATGATGCACATTCTGTTATTAAGAACTGATGTCTCTAGACTTTTGTGTAGTATATATGACATGATACCTGTAGAAGAGACTAATAGTTACTAATTTTTTCTTCTTCTTCTTCTTTGGTGTATGTATTTTGTATGTTGTGGGTGTTTAAAATGGATATATCTATGATGTGTGTTTTCTTTGTCAATGAATATAATATCTGGTTTTTGCAATAGATTGTTTTGTCTGTGATTGTGGCTCAATCATAGTATGTTGTTATCTAAGACTGTCTACAATGTGTGTGTAATATAGTAGCTGGGTATGTAATAATTTGTGTGCAAATTTTTTATATTTTACATTTATTTGGTTATGTCAATGTAAGTAGACCATTTGTATTAAAAGCTTGCAACTCAATGTGATATGTTTTATAGTTTTGGGAATGATACAGCATTCTTACATGTATTATCTATAAGTGTTGTTTCTTCTACAATATACATTTTATAATTTTTTTGTATTTGTGACCTTATCTTGTATGACAATCATAATTTCTTTTGTCTCTCTAAAGAGACATATTTGAGCTAGTCAGCAGTTTGACACAGTTCTGTTGATATGATCCTTGGCTAAGATTGTTAGGATGCTTATCATAGAGTTTTTTCCATACCCAGTTTGTTTTGAGGATATGTCTTTTATATATTGTATTATATCAGTTTCATTCAGATTAGTTTTGTTTACAATTTAATGGTATATTATTTTTGTTAGAGTTACAGATTTGTGTAATTATAATGATTCTTGTTTTCTGTGGAAATAATCTTATAATGTATATATTTATTTGTTATGAGTATTATGAGAGTTATGAGAAATATCTGAGGCCTCATTCTCCCTGCTTATGAGATAGTCAACTTTTTCCAGTTAATTTAGGATTGTATTTGTTTATATGTTTTAATTTTGTTTTCTTCTGGGGTAGCTGTAGTTTTGTTCACATCCAATCTATAACTGCAAATGAATATGTAAGTATTAGTAAAATATATGTTTCTTGTTTTAAATGCACATTTTACATTAAGCTGAATTTTATCATTGAATTTAATCTGTTGTTGTATTTCCTGTTATAGCCTGTTTTATTTTGTGTGTTTTGGGAGCTTGGTCTGTTGTAATCTTAAACATTTTTATATCTTACTCTCATCTATGGATTTAATGATAATTCCATTTTCAAGTGGTCATTCTTTTTTGCAAGTTTTTTTATGGGTGAAATGTTTTGTATTTGTCTAGGCCAAAATAGATTTATATATCAGTTATTGTTGTTGTTGTTGTTATTCATTAATTTCGTTTCTCATTACAAAGGCAGTGTATATTGTAAATGCCTTGAGCATGCAGGTATCAAGCTGCAGGGTCGCAACAAATTACTTAGTGTTCATTGAAAAATCATCTAAAGACACTACAGGTATTTATTCTAGAATGACAGCTTTCTTAATCTTATAAGATAAATATTTATCAATAGTACGGTATTTAAGGTTTTTAGATGAGTTTTGATCCATGAGTTTACACCCATGGAGGATAGGATTATAGGGTGGATAAATACTTTCTCCATTTTCCAAAGGTTTTTGGCTTTAATTGATAGTTCCTTCTATTTATCAATTCTGGCTGTACAACTTCTTTGTAAATTTTTGGTACATGGAACTATGTTGTAACAATTAGAAAATATTCAGAAGAAACAATCATTTAATATATATATTTATTAAACTTTTAATTTTGTATCATATTGTGTGACATACTCTAAATAGCTTTTCACAATTTACAATTTTATCAAGTTTGTTAGATCTTATTATTAATTTTTCATTTTTCAAGCATAATTTGAGATTTTGTACTATAATAAATTGTGATTTGTAACTATTATGAAAATACTGTAAATAATTTTAATAAGACAATTTAAAATTATATTTTCTAGGTTTTAACTGAAAGTATGGAAAATTTTTGGTTGGATTATTGGAAAGGAATATTTCTAGGAGTACCCACAGATAGTCGTTATAAGGAAAATTTAAAAATATCATTATCTTCAATTCTAGCAGAAGCCAACAAATTAAATCTTGTTTGCACAGATTATCTCCTATTGGAGGTTTGTTAAAGTGTATATGCAGTATATATAAATTTAAGTTTAAAATGTTAATATGTTGAATTATTTTAGGTTTTATTGGATTCTGCATCCTCTCTTGATGACATTCAGTTACTAAATGCTCTTTGTCTTCTATTTAAATGTAATACAAACCACAAAAGTTGCAAGCAGTTGGTAAAGCACATCAAGAAATGTATTGTGGAGTTAAATTTTGGTAGAGTCCAGCGAGCACCAGTGATTTTAATCTTAGATAAAGTAAGAATAATTAAATCTCTTAAATTATACATTATGACATTTGTAACTTAATTATTTTTTTTAGAGAGTACAAATCTTGCCCTGGGAGAATATTCCCTTATTGCGTCAGCATCCTGTTTGTCGTGTGCCTTCTCTAAGTTTACTCCACATACAATTGACTTCTTACAGTCTTTATCCTGACTGCATCTTTAGAAAAGGTGTAGACACTCACAATACGTTTTACATCCTCAATCCCAGTAATGACATTCCTGATACTCAAAAGAAATTTCAAGATGTGTTTAAACAACAGAAAGGTTGGCATGGCATCGTCGGCAGAGCACCTACTCAACAAGAATTCTCGTTTGCCATTACTGATCATGAATTATTTATGTAATTCACACTTAATTTTAGTTTCTTGACTTAGAACAAAATAAGTAACAAATTATTTGTAATTCTTTAGATATTGTGGGCATGGAACTGGAAAAGTTTATTTGGCGGGGGAAAGCATTGAGAGGTTGAAGTGTCAAGCTGTCACTATTCTAATGGGTTGCAGTAGTGGAAAATTAAAAGTCTATAGTCCTCATCTAGAACCAACTGGAGTGACATTACAATATTGGTTAGGAGGAAGGTAAGTTGTTTGGTTTCACATATAACATAATTCTTGACTAACAAAACACTTTTTGTAGTCCTTGTGTGGTTGCTAATTTATGGGACATCACTGACAAAGACATAGACAGATTCACCGAAGCTCTATTACGTTTTTGGTTGCCAACCTTCTGCAAAAAAGAAACAGGCAATGGAGGAACTTCTATAGCATGTGCTGTATCGTCTGCTCGCAATTTTTGTAAACTGCCTCATCTGATTGGTTCTGCTCCTGTTATATATGGCTTGCCTGTTTTTGCCATTCAAGAATCATCATTATCTGGTAATCAGCAGGAAATGGTGCATTTCAACTGACCTTAGTCATTGTCATGTGATACACAGGTTGCCTTTGTACATAAAGGGAAATTATCAGAGACCTGTTCTTCCTTTGTTCATTTTCTCTGACAATGTTATTAAATGTATTAAAGCATTTTAAAGATGATATTAAAAATAACAAAGTTTATTTAAATGTATTTTAAGTCTCTTCATATTTAATGCTTTAAATAAATTTTTGTGTGTTTTAATAATTATGAGAAAAGTTATTTTATTCTAAGAAAGTTTAGCTGCTCTATTATAAGATTTTCATCTTACCTGATCAATGTGACAAAATTTTGTATTTAACTTACATATACAAACATTAGTTTACACAACAAATTAATAGGATAGGTATGTATTAATATACAGTACATAATGTGTTTATGATAGGAATAAGATTAAAATATCGAATTGCAAAATTAAAACTTTGATTGATTTTGTAAGTTGAGAATGCCACTGAATTTTTCACAACAAAAAAACCTATCAGCTATGAAATTAAGAAATGACGAGAAAACATATTTTGAATATATGCATGCACTTTATAAACCATTTATAATTTCATATGTAAAGTCATAATGTACTAAGTTATTTAACTGAAATAACTTAGTACATTATGACTTTGCAATAGTGTTTCATTTTGTTTTGATGAAATTAAGGACAGACTAGAAAACTCAGAAAAGTTTCCACAGTTAGTCCAGACTTATATGAACATTAAGTCTATTAGTTTTTCTTGCTTATTTACTAAATATATTAAATATAAAAAAATAAATATAAATATAAAAAACTGCTTATATTGCTGTTCAATGGATTCCTTCAATTATATCTAGGGTTTTAATTTGTAGAAGTAAGACATGCCATTTGAAGTCTTGAAATTGCAATATCTGCCTAAAACATAGCTATTTTATTTCTCTAATCTGACTGGCAGATTTTCTCTACCCGTAGATTAAAAAATCTAGCAATATGTGGCTTACTTTTCCTAGCTTTTATGAGATTTTATTTTAAAAATAACTTTTGTATTTTTAATCAAAAATAAATTTTATACATTTTTAATTTTTATACAATAACAAAAGACTTAATTTTAATGGTGGAGATGAATTTTATAAAAAAAAATTAAATGCTAACAAAATCATTAAGTCCGATTGTATGCGAGATATGACATGTAATCACCCGCTATCTCTCCATCCTCTTGATCTTTCACAATCAAAATTTAATTGCATCAATGCCCCTTATATACAAGCTATCATGCCAAAATTCGTTTCTTAATCTTCACCCATCCTAATATTAAACAAAATAGATGCCAACACGCACATATCCATGGAATTTTTTTGACTGGTTAGGGGTCTTTTTACCCTTTCCACCCTATGGACATTAAGAGAGCCTCTTTTAGCAAGTCCATTATGGGTTCGGCCAGGCCCACAATAGTGCGGCCTGGTGGTGAGGGACAGGGCCCAACATATCCGGATAGACAACCCCCCCAAAAAATTCCTGGGGAATTTTCGACCTATTCAGATTCGATCCTGGGTCCCCTAGAGCGGCAAGCTGCCACTTTTACCGCTCGGCCATCCAGCCTGGTTCAGGGGATGTCAAAACATGGAATTTGCAAAAAACTCAGAGGGTCAAATTTGACATGATTCCAATACTTTCCTTTTGTTATGTGTACAGAACAGCCAGGAAAGTAAAGAGCATCTGAAGGTGGCCAATCAGTGGCCAAGTGGTTTTGTTCCATAAACACTGGGAGTTAGATTGTGGGTTCGTGCCTCGCCAGGATGGGCTGGCCATGTGGAGTTTTCTAGCTTTTCTCCACCTCTGTAACGCCTGAACCAGTTACCCTTAAAAAGACCTCCCGGAAGGCATTCCCTACAGATCGCCCAAGTGTTGCATTGCCATAACTTAATAAACAGCATCTGAAGGAATAATTCGCATCGTTTCGGAAAGTTTGTGCTACAATCTATTCATAATGTGTAAAAAAGTTGAGAAAAAAATTTTCAGATTTATTGTTGGGGTTGTTAACCTTTAACGTGTCCATCATCATTATGTAGTTATGTAAAGAACAATACGATTTTGTGCTTATATGTCACAATGTTGGGCTGCAATTTTATATTTTTTATTTATTTAATTTAAAATATATGCTCTTCACTTCAAATTAGTAGTGTCTTCCCTTGTACATTATACTTTTCCTGTTAGCAACAAAGTCATGCCATCATCTACTTAACTCCCTTCAGGAGAAAATTGTTGAATTGAAATAATGTGACTTCCAATTTGCGTCGGAAGTTTATATACAGTTAATCGGGGCCTCCTACACCTAAGGTTTCCATATCTAGTCTCGTATTTCATCTAACTAACTCCGTTCTCGAGATTGAGGAAAGACGGACTGACGACAGCGGAAATTTATAGGTCTACAATTTTTTCAAATGCAGCCCAATAACAATTTTGTAAAGAAAACAGTCATTTTGAAATTTCAAAAATAATAATAATAATAATGGATAAGAAGAATCAACTTTTGAGATAACCAGAAAAACTGGACACATCAGGCTTATAAATGTTTTTTACAGATCAATTCTATCACGTGTAGTTCTAAAACTAATATTTAAAAGAACAAATGTTTGCACAATATTTAATTTGCACAAAAATAAATACTAATAATACTTTAATTGTTAAAAATATTTTAATTTCGGCCCTAAATATTTCTTACGACTGTAGATTGTGTGGAAATTTCCCAGGATTCAAAATTTTAATTGTCAGATTATCCAGTATAGATTGCAGTAGCATACGGTGACATTTGATGATAGGGATACTGTGCCTGCCCACGATAGAATTATTGTAAGCGTGATACGATATTTTGGTGTGTAGCGTCCATCAGCTAAACCTCGTGAAGTTGGTGCTCTGTAAAGCGCTTGCACGAATGCCTGTAATCTGGCTGCTTTACACCATTCAAATATTTTTGTCCCGTATTCGACAATACAGCGCTTCCATTGGGAATGTGCATATGCGAATTTATATTCGAATATACAATAGCAATCTTATCATTTTTTTCACATGTATGGAAATTTATGGTAAGATACATAATGCGGGAATAATAAATTATTAATTTTAAATAATTCAAAGTACAGTAGGTTAAAATATGAAAATAGTCGCGTAATATGTATTTATATTTCAGAAAATTCAAGGGATGCGGCGCTTCCACAGCTTCATGGACGGCACGTTACTGATGGATTGATCTGAGCATAAATTATAATTTGAAATTCCAAAGTTCTTTAGGCCGTGAACATACTATTAAAAATAGTATGTTCTTTTATTGACAGAGGATTGATTGGCTTAACTTGAAACGCATAGGATTAAGAGTTACGTTGTTTTGTTATCAGGGTAAACATTTATGGACATCCTGTATTTTAAAGCTAGTTTTAATATTTTGAAACGTCAAGAATAACAACGAAAACAACTTTAAAACATTTACAGAACAAGTGGGACACAGAATAATGAAATTATTCAGACTGATTTACTAAAAACTACTGTGTTCAAATTCTGACTAATGAAAATCTGTCATTGTATGAACACAATAAGTGTTGAAGTAGAAAAATCCGACGTGCACATTGTAATTGAAGTGCAAAAATACAAGCTGCGTATTCCATCAACATGTGGATCAGCTTACATCGAAATATTGGAGTCATCCATAACTATTGCGCCAAGAGAGTTTTCCCTGCTTTTTGGATTTAAGTTTGGGTTTGATTTAAAATACCGCCTTGCGAAGTGCTATATATTTTAATTTTCTTTCAAGTTTTTGTTACATAAAAGAATTATCTGTAAATTGCAATTTGTAATTGAAAATGAGATGTACTCAAGATTAAATTTTTAATCGTAAAATTAACCATGGTTAAATTTTTTTGTTGTCCGACATCCTGAAGTTTTTTGTGTAATATTCAGAAATATTATTAAAAATAAGGAGTGACTATTTTTTTTTTTATATTAGTTTTCCCATAAGGCAAACACAATATTTGGCTAATGCTTTTCATCTTTCATAAGGTCATACGATGGTTCAATACTTTCTTGTTTTTTCCTGTTTACGAATAAATTTTTTCTAGATATTTTCAGATTACTCTATCGTTATTATTTGCCGATTGCATTTAGATATTTATTAGAACATTTCAGTACTTTCTGCTATTTTCAGAAGTTTTAGATGCAATTATTAAAAAGAAATAATTGCTAGATTTTGATAAAATTCTAATACAATACTGTATATAAAAACAACAAACATAATCATAAATGCCACGAAGCATGAATTGAATATAGAGCTGATAAAATTAATTTTTCTTGTAGTGTTCTAAAAAAGTGTTTTAAACATTAAAAAAATCATGGTTATGGGCACATCAAATAGCGTACGTTTAAAACGCAATGATGCACATATTAAAAAATTATTTAATTGTTTTTAATACTGTTACCTTATACGATTATCGACCGATTGATGCGTCACGTTTATTTTAAAACGTGTCATTTAGCAACGTTTGATAGTCGCAATAAATTTGTTGTGACGATGAATTAGTTGCTATACGACTTAAAACTAATTGCGTGACTGTAATTGCTTTTGTTTACGAAGAAGTTGCCATAGAATTTGACGGAATGCGTGTGTAACGCGTCGTTTTTGAATGATTTTTTAATGAGATTTCAGTTTCAGACATCGTCTTACTTATCCAAAAATAAAAATCTCAATACATTTTTTACTGAAATTGATTTTTATTCACTAATCTTTATAGATACATTTAATTATTTTTACAGATTATACTGAAAGATGGCAACAATGCAGCTAAGTGTTTCTAAGGCCTGTAGGCGCCATCTTGAGGTTCTGTTACTATACATTCTTTATATATAACAAATCAGATTCTGGCAACTCTGTCTCTGATTACGTCACTGCGGGTATTCCAAACACGCAGCAAATACTGGTTTTTTGATGTTTCGTTTTCGATGTTACCAACGGAAACAAATAAGAATGTATATTCTCTCCAATTGGATCTGTAAAATCACGTGATTTCATAATCTCGTGGGCATTGTTTTCAATAACAGAAATACCTTTAACTCTTGCCGATATTGCTTTAGAAACATTACAGCGCTCAATTTACGGTAAGTATTTTTTCCAAATGAAATTTTCGCCAATTTAGAAATATAAGATATTCTTTTTCAGATTGTTGCAAGAGAAATTCATAGGAAGCAAGCAAAAATGTATCTGTCACCATCTGCCCCTACTCTCTCTCCCTCGCCTCTGACGTTGCCTACCACCCCCAACCGAGACCAATTGGTCGGTAAGTCAAACGTTTATTGTTGGCATTTATTGCAGTTATGATATAGTCATTTCGTTTGCTGGACGAAAATGAATTTCATTAGAATCATGCTTACAGATATTTCTCATCACACATCACAATGAAGGATTTCACAAACCCTAGTTTAATTTCCGATATTAAAAATATTCTATTCGGTTTTGATGGAAACATAACAGCAATACCATTTTACTTAAAACGCAGACAATCATATAAATTAATGTAGCTGAAAAACACTTCCACTTAGTTACTGGGATATATTAAAAACATAACGTGACCTTGATCTTGTTTGGAAAGGACCGTTTATTAATTACGTGTACAGTTTTCAAGTCATTTTTAACTCCCTCTCTTTCCTGTTCCAATGATGTACTTTTGACAAATCTCTTTTAATTACGTGCAAGTTAGTTCATGGACCTTCCTGACATTGAAGAAATGACTTTAAAAAGCTCTGCAAATATTTTCTACCTGATAGCTTTTCACATGACTAATTATTAGGCTTATAAGAACAAATTCGAATGCCTCTAACACCATTAAAAATGTACACGTAGACAATGCCTTAACCACTGCCTTTTCATCGTGTACAATGATGTACTTTTTGCAACCCCTTCCAATCTTAATTCTACACGTAATTAATACACGTTTTGAAAAGTGCATTTAAAAATCTAATGGAAAAATTTTATAGCCAACAGGAAATTTAATTAGCCAAGGAGATAGTAATCATTAGGTGATGTATTTCAACTGTTTTCATACCAAGAACAACCAAAAGGAATATAAAATGTTTAGTGGTTCATTTGTGCATTGTGGTGGTTTCTGTTTTCGGAAACCACAATGTACAAATGTCCTCCTGAATGAAACTTTCATCCACGATAGGATTTTTAGCAGGAAAAAATTCTCTGGGCTTGCTTAGCATGCGCCCGCATGCCTAAGAGACAGTTTTGACTGTCAATATACTTTTTATATGAGAACAAATATACCAATAATAATTTATTCTAACGTGTATACTCTTTTAACATTTGTGTTTGCTTTCTCATTGACAGCTAGCGGCTAGCCGTTTTAAGTTCGTGCCATGCTTGCGGGAACTCGATCGCTTGCTCGTGTGGAGGTTTGCCGCAGCAAACAAATGAGCGCGCATGATGCCATTCAAAGCATTTAACACGGCCAGATTGTATCGAAAGCTTGCGGTAACCAGTCAGCATACATGTATTGTGTACAGGAGCGGATCTAAATAGAGATTAATAGGGCTTAATCCCTGGACCTCCAGTGTCAAGGGCCCACAAAATTTGAATTATTATCATAAATTTTTAATATTTTNTTTAAGTAACCCAAATTTAGTATTGAATTAATTTAGAGAAAGAATAAGTGAAACATTTCTATCACATGTGTGTCATTTTTTAAGTAGGCTTGTTTTCCTAGTATCCATTCTCTCTCAATGCACTCAAAAGTATTTTTCAACAAAAATTAGAATTAATCAGTAAGTCTGGTGATAGAAAAAAGTTTTTCCAGGCATAATTAAATCTCTCCTAACCTATCTTTCAAAAATTCTTAAGAATAATTATGGATTCTAAAATCTGATAGTGAGATATGAAATTTATTTAACTTTATTATTTTCTATTGATGATTTTAATTTTTTTCTCTTGTCTATTATTTTAAGTTTTTTGAAGAATAATCTATAAATATAGTCCTTTAAATTTAAATTTAATTCTTCTCAGTACAGCACAGTTAAGTAGTATTAAATTAAAAAACATTAATTTAAAAAATTAATTAAAAATGCCAGGATGAATTAATACATTTTTGTGATATTTTTGTGAATTAAATTTGTAGTATTAAATTATTATAACTGCTTGATTAGCCACTCTCTCCAGCATGTAGAACAATATCTTATTACTGTACAAGGTAAGGTTTTCAATAGTTCTTTCAAGCTCATATCTTTTCTATTTTATTGAATCTATTTGTCAGTTCTTTCCTTTGGGAAGCCACACTCAATCAGTAGATACTTGATTAATTAGGGATGTGCATTTCAGGTTTACTATTTGGCCTCTTCAGACTCTTATAACAAAAAAAAGAAAAAGAAAAAACTAGTGAAAGTCTATGAAACTTGGCACTATTATGATACTAATAATAAAACAATACTATTGAAGTTCTGGCTACCAAAAAATATTTAATCAAATGTTTTTGACCTTCACTTAGTTCATTCTTAGCTGTCAGAGCAAATGGAATAGAATTTTTTAAATTTAAAAATTACAAATTTAAATTTGAAAAATAAAATAAAAAATATTTAAACACTGTTTTATAATTATTTTTATTTAATTTCACAAAAGTATTGATCTGTGAGGTATTGGAAGGGGGAAAAATTATTTATTGTGACGTTGTCACAATGCCAGGTTGCAACTTTTAATAATAATTTTTTTATTTATTTAATTTAAAATATATACTCTTCACCCCAAATTAATACTGTCTTGTCCTTTATGTAATACTTTCCCTGTTAGCAAGCCACTGTACTGTACATCATACTTTTCCTATTAGCAGCAGAGTCATGATGATCATCTCTCTAATTCCTGTTAGGGAAAATTTTTAAAATTGAAATAATGTGACTTTTGTATCAGAAGTTCGTATATAGTTAATAGGGGCCTCCTGCCCCTATGGTTTCCTGGTCTCTGCTTTCACCTATCTAACTCCATTCTTGAAATTAAGGAAGGACAGATGGATGACAGTGGGAATTTATAGGCATATAAATAATAATATGCAAAAAAATTTTGTTTATATAAATATTCAAATTTAAATAAAAGTACATAAAGTAAAAACCAAAATAAAGAAATTTCAAATGTCTTTAAAATAGAAAGGAGCAAAGAAGAAAATATAACTGTACTACAGTAATTGATCTTAAACATTAGGAAATAACTTAAAATTGACCAAATTTAGCTTTTTTTTTTTTAAGATTGATGATATAGAGGATATCACACTTAGATGCTAACCAAACCCATGTTCTGCCTAAACCTAGAAATGCATATGTGATTTTCTGTTGTAACAAATGAAAAACTATAATCATGGAAAAATAACAATAGGTGTACACTGTGATATATTTATCAAAATTTTGACAAGTTAATGACTCGGATTTCATAGAAACTATGTTTGTAGTAACTTTATTATTACAAATGAAATACTACTATACTATACTGAAAAGTTGACAGTGTGTGCACATTCATGCCTTTCCATATCACTCAGTTCAATTTGTAACAATTGCAATGTAAAAGTAGGTCTGGTTGTATATTTTTAATCACAATTATTTGGCATAAATTGTATGAATTCATATTAAAAACTGTTTCATTTTTGCAATTAAACAATTGCATTACAGAAAACTATGTGCATTTCTAGGTTAACATATATGCATCAAGTTTATTTATTACTGAGTTTGTCCACAGCTGTGAATATATAATTGTTCTAGGAACCTGAGTGGAAGATTAGATTTATTTTTCAAAATAGACTTGTCCCCTACTTTCTTCTGTCTGAAGCCCATTAAATTAATGATTAAGGTTTAAATCTTTATGCAATTAGTAAAAACTGAGAAATGCTCATTTATTCTCTTATTGACAGATCTGAATGAAGAGCCTATATAATAGTCTGTCTTTGAATAATTTCACCATAAAGGCAATATTGGAGTATATATCTGGTACTGATGGGACAATTAATCAGAATTGAGAAAATCTCATTATGATTTCTGATTCTTAAACACGATTTTCCACATTTTATAAGAAAATTAATTTAAGTCAAAGATTAAAAATTTTTTAAATTATGATATTAACAATTAAATATTAGTTTATTAGAAACTTCCATGTTCACAAAGCAGAGATGATGCAACACCCCTATAAAGTATGAGAATGTGATAAAATGATGTCATTCTGCTATACTTAATGAACACTAGATTCTGTATGGAAGAACTTAAATCAGGCTTAATACATCTGAGTAGACCTAAATTATAAATAAAGTGCAGTTAGTGTAACACACAATTTTTTATCTTAATATTTCCCACTTAAAAAAAAATTTGAAATGTTTCCCTTTATAATTATAACTTCAAAAAGTAATTGGTATACCAAGTAATTAAACTTTTACCTATTTGAACATTATCAAAATTTAGTCAAATTAATCTACAAAAGAGAATTATTTGTTAAATTTCAATTTTGTGATATGAAAACAAACATTTGAATTCATTGTTTCTAAAAAGACTATTTCTGACCTTCCTCAATTATTCTCCACCTCTTTAAGTTTGAGATCAGCCTTTTATCACTTAAACTGCAAAAACAAGTTATTTCAATTAATTATTATTTTTTAAATTTTCTATTACAACATTAATTTTGATCACTGTATTATTTATAAAAGTTTTAATGAATTATATACATCTGTAAATAGTTTATTATTGGAAAAAATAACAATAACTAAAGATTTTCTATATTTTTGAAATTGTATTGTAACAGATACATCTTTTGAAGTAGAAATATATATTAACTTTGTAAAACTAAATATTAAAGAAAATGTTTGATATTTCATGGAAATTGTGCAGTATGGCTATAGAATGTGTGTACAGTGTCACTGTACTGTACATCTGTTATTTTCTTTAATGGCATCACTCCATCTCATGAATATTTAAATTAATAAATCCGTGTTCATCTCTTTCTTTATTAAAACATTTTTCTATTGATGCGTATTGTTAACAAAAAACTTGTTTTCACAGGGAAAGTGGACGAACTGCGTCGACAACATGAGCAAGATATGCAGGAGCTTCATCGCAGTAGGAGTATGAGAAAGGAGAGGATGAATCAAGGACTTCAGGAGAAGTTGCAGCAGCGAAGAAGTCGACGTAACAAAACCGACGACGAATGAATTTCTTCAAAACTTTTTCCTTTTTCTTTCTCACTCTTTCTCCTTTAAACACTTGCAAATTCGATTAAACTCGAATTTTTGACACTTATCAAGAGAATATTTTCCCTTCGACCTACAGTATAACCCTTTATAGTTTTTATTTATATTAAAACATGAAAAATTCTTTGAAACTTATTAAAATTTAATTAACATAACATATTCCATGAATATTTCAATAAACAGATACGATTTAATAATGTAAAATTCTATTATAATAAATATACTTACTTTTTATGTGTTATGTTTATGAGCAGAGTGTGGCTTGATTTATTATAAATTTAAATCGTTTTGTATATTCAATAATATAATTTCTACTATTTAATTCACGTCTTTTTATTCCATGTTTGCACATCTTATATCAAGGGAGAAAAACCATTAAAAATAAATTTAAATGTAATAAAATGCGAAGAGATAAACTAACAAATAATTTTTCGAATTCTCACATTTTTATCTCCTTTGCTTTTCCGATAGTGTTAGATTGAAACAAATACAGTAATACCCCGAACTTACGCGATAGGTGGGACCGAGCGATAACCGCGTAAGTCGGGGTATTACTGTATACATGTATCTTTCTCGTTTTATTTGTCAATGATTGAAATGATAACTCAGGAAAACAATTCTTCAAGTTAAGTCACAATATTTCCATTATATTTGTAGATGACGAATGATTCTGTTGAAAGAGAGAGGTGGCATAGAGACAAGATTATGAATGATTCATTCGATCCAATGTTAACATTAACAAAGCAAACTTTATTTTACGTCTCAACAATTCGAGAGTAGGAGAATAAATGGTCAAGCTATTACAATAGTTGTGAGTCACGTCACCCGTTGGACAGCTGACTAAAATTGATCCACTTTTAATAAGGATAGGGTGACATGAATTCCACGAAACTCACCACAAATACAGTAGTTAATAGTAATAGAAAGCGTAAAACATGTGGCATGTCAATATGGCAGACATAACGAAATCATACGACTGTGTCGGTCACTTATTCATCTGTCTTTTTTCAATCAGGTTTTTTACATTCATTCTAATTAAAGCATATTCGTTTAATTTATTTAAACGTCATTATTTGAAGTCTAAAACTTTGTAAGCATAAATATCATTTAAGATAAGCATGCTTACTATAGGGCAGGCGGGCTCAGAAACGTTTCCTACCCTGGCCTATATTATTTCCTTTACATACTGTATGTACTGTAATTTTAAAATATTTCAATTATCTGAAATAAATTAACACACAACAGAAGGATAACTATTAAAAATACTATGGATATACTTTTAAATGTAATAAATCACATCATTAATTACAATCTGTCCTGATAGAGTGCGATTGTAAATTCCCTTCGCATTGGCAAGGAAACGGGGAGCTTCCAGGAACGAAGTAATAAAGTCACAGGCAGACCTGGTATCATATGTCCTGATGGCCGAGGTGTTTATGGCCATGAAGTTATAACTTACCGCTGAACAGTGGCGCATTATAGCTTCATGGACGTCCAGGCAAATCTGAATTAGGGTTTGTACGACGTTGACTTCAGACATTTTTTTTGGGGGAAAATGTTTCTTTATGAAAGATTGGTTCGGGCCTTCTGTTCATTGGGATCCCAGGCAATTATCTATTTTTCCCCATAGGATAGCCTGTCATTATTAATGCTACAGTTGTTTTACTTATAAATTGAAGGGCAAAAGGAAGCAATATCGGATTTTTTTTTTCGAGTACGAGTTTTCCAAAGAATGACAAGCTAGTGAAAGTCAAAGCTAATGCTTTGTTTTCATAACACCAGAAATTAGAAAGATGTATCAGAAACAGAATCTTTAACATTAATCTTTTAAAATGTAGGTTATAAAATAAAATAAAATATGTATTTGAAATGTTTATATTTCAGAAATATTATAAATATCATATCAAACCAGCCAATTTCATAGCTTCATGTAAATAAATAGACATAAAATCGTGTCATTAAAACATTTCTTTCAATTTTAATCTATTTCAATAGCACCAATAAGAAGTTTTGGGACATCTCGTACCGTATAGAAAGAATATATATATATATATATACATTTGTTTATATTACTGTATGGTATGTTAATTAAAAAATTATGGAAAACTTCCTAGTTTTCCTTTTTCTTTGCAGGGTGTCAGAATCTTTTGACCCCCCTCTGGGTGTGCCACTGCGTGCAATCCCAATTTAAGAGTTTAAAATTATTTCCGAAAGGCACCACTAGAGGGTTTTCAGTACTATACGAGTAACGTCGGCGAGTTGGTTTTATATTAATATTTATATATTTATACATACGCATAGTGAGTAACTTTTAATCACTGATTGTATTATGATTATATATGTACTCGTATATGTAATTTACATTAGATTACAATACTTTAATATATAGCACAAGTATTAATGTTCGTATAAGACGATATTAAGATCAATGAACTTGTGTCTGCTATAAATGACGAAGAAGCAAATATTAAAGTGTTTCCAGGTGTTTATTAATGCAGTAATATTTAGTATGATGCCAATGCTTATTATTATATCAATGGTTGCTCTCATTAGCTACGCAACATTATATGTAATTATTTATGTGATATTTACAGGGAGCAAAAGTTGACAGTTATTTTCATAAGGATTTAAAAATTTAAGGTTAATGCTTCAAAATATGTTTTTAATATGTCGAAATAGCTCTGTAATGATGAAACTGCCATTACCGTATATGATGAGTATAGAAGAAAATGATTTATAACAGTTACTAGATAATTTAAATTAATATATTTATATTCTTAAAATATTCTTTTTCAGTTTGAATGAGTAATGTTAAATTAATGTGGGAATGCTATTTTTATATTTAAAATTTGGAAATTAAACTTATAAATTATTGATTGTGTTTGTTATAGTAAACTTTACTTGCAATCGGGTCTAATGGAATGGTCGAGGAAACAGCAGTGATGTCTTGTCCTTATGTGTAAAAGTTTGTGAAATTTCTAGATTGGATTAAAACCAGAATTTTTTTTTTTTTTTTTTTTTTGTTGGCAGACTAATAACTTACTATATGATTGTCTGCCCAATATGTTTGTTGGAGATTAAATATGTAAATGCATTCTAAAATTATTGTGGTTTTATGATATTATAAGTAGAATACTGGTTTTGCCGAATTCTGTCTCTATCTCTTTGGCTTCTGCTTGATACTAAATATGTTATTGTCTGTTCACTCGGTAGAACAAAAATTGTGACTCTTGGAGAGGACAACCCTCTGCCATTTAGCAAGAATTTAGTGCTAGTATTGTTTGTGATGAAATTGCATTGGCATGGATGTTGTCAATAAGTATCTGCTCCAAAGCCCTGTTGTGTGTTGACACAACAGGGTTTACTGCACTGTCATGTTGGAGACCTTCCTTGTGGCTCCACTTACACTTAGATGTTCGGTTCAACACTAGCATGTTGATCACCACTCCTAACCTAACCATTGCAGTCATGTTTATCTCTGGCATGAATAGCATGTGGACTTCTACAATTGGCATGTTGAGTAGTCAAAGGTGTTATACTCAGCCAGTCCTGATACACCTTCACTACTGTAGCATATGATTCTTTTATGAAGTCTACTGTCTTGGAAATGCTGAGTCTGATAAATTGCAACCTGTGCCCATGGTAGAGACTGCTCTTATTTGTATAGATTCAAAATATGTCTTATACACATGCAGTATATGACCATGATACATGTTCCTTCTGACTTTATAGATGTGTGCAACATCTGCAGTGGAAAAGCTCGTAATTATTTGACTTGACTCTATAACTTTATAATTACCTCCTTTAATTGGATGCCTTCAAATTAAATACACTAAAAAAAACCAACATTTCAGCAGTTTATAATCTTAACTTTTACTTTCTAAATAAAAATGAGTATACTTGATTTTTATAGAGACAACAATATACTGTATGGCATGGAAAGTCCTATGAAGCTTTGGGTACATTTTAAAGAATTTAAATTCAACATTAGATTATGTATGTTATATTTGAATTCTTTTAGAAACCTGAAGATGGTTGTTTTAAAAAAACCAAAAATGTTTGCTTTTATTTAGAAAGTAAAAGTTATGGTTATAAACTGTGGGATTTTTAGTTTTTTAGTGTATTTAATTATAACTTTATAAAACAAAATGTTAGAAAGATAATAATCAAAATTTATTAGATTTATTTTTGAAAATTTGATATTAAAATATTTTAATAGTTATAAATAAAGGGTCAGTTTATTTATTAGCATAATGTTTATGTATATAAAATATCTGTCTCCATTCCAATATTGTTATAGTCTGCTTTTAATGTTTAAAGTTTCATGATCAAAATTCAAAACAATTCAAACAAATAAAAAATATTAATATAAAATAAGTGTTATAATATTCATTATATAAAAAAATAACCTTGAATTATGAATAACATTATTGAAAAACTCTCTTCTTTTTCTTTCTGGTAGTTCATTATTAAGAAAGCTTTCCATATAAAATAATTTATATTATTATAGTTATTTACTTTTGGTTTTTACAATTGAATGTCATCAAATACTATCAACTTTTTGGCAATTTCTGAATTTGTCCTTTTTCTCTTAGTACAGTATTTTTCAACCTTTTTTATAGTGGTACTCCAACTTGGTAATTTTTTCTTTTGGCATTCTTGCTTAGCGATGTAAAGCTATTGTGTTTTTTTATACTTTTAGTAATACATGTAAGAAGTGTTATGACACTGCTCAACACTATAATTTGTGGTGTCATTGTGGCACTTTAGTGTCTCACACTACCCTTATAGAAAATCACAATATTAACAGATGTTTTTATAATTTTTTTCTACTTTAACCATATCTCAATTAATCCCATCAATTCAGTTTATTGCCTTGCAGTTCTTTTTTTCATTTGTTTTTCAGTTTGTTCAAAAACATGCATAATCTATACATGATTCAGTGTTTGCCAATTTTCATTGTATTGTATATTTCTTTCTCTGCTTACTGTCACTCTGTATTATCTAAACTTGACAAACCAGGTGGTCTTCAACTATTGTACGTTTTGCATAGTTTGAAATATCAACAAGGTAGATAATATGATCATTATTGACAAATAATTTGTTGTAAAATATTTAAATATAATTCTGTTATATTATCATGGCAATAAAAATATTTTTTGAATACTACTATGCATATGTAGCTAGAACTATTTCTAAGATTATCAGCACAAAACCTTTCTCACTAATTTCTAGCCTTATTAACTGGAGTACAAAGTGTACCCGAGGAAGGCCTATTAAGAAGGCCGAAAACGTTTGTACTCCAGTTAATAAGGCTAGAAATTAGTGAGAAAGGTTTTGTGCTGATAATCTTATTTTTTGAATGAATTTTAAACAGCAACTCTTGTATTAATTATACAAGACCTAGTCAAAGCAAATAAAGACTGATTTTTTTTTGTCACATTATAATCATTATAGAATATAACAGCTGTGATCTTTTTCAAAGTATGGAATTCAATGCACTTCTGCCATTATTTTTGCCAGTCCTTGAAAATGTCTAGTAGCTCATCTTGTAAAATATAATCAGAATTATTTCCAATGCTTTGACAATTGCTGTTGTAAATGGAAAATGCATTTGTGTGACTTCAACTTTAGTGATAAGAATTGGAAAAAGTTGCAGAAATATAATTATTTTTTTAGAACAAACTTGAAAGAATATAGTTTTGCCACCAGTAGTAAAATTACAATTATTGTCAATCCATTGCTGTAAAAGCAACAAATTAGGAAACAATACCTAAAGTAAAATCATTTAAGTGCATCACACAAAACATCCACTAAAATCTCAGTTTTATGTTTTTGAAGGGACCATCTGAAAAAACTACATAAATGAAGAAACATATAACTGGAAACTGCCAATTTTTATGGACCAGTTGAACCAGACAATGAATCCACATTTAAGAGATGACTGTATTGTTATCCACATGTACAAATCAACTAAATAAAAAAATGAATAAAATCTCTTGCCCTTGTATATCACAGGAATTTATGTAACAAAGTACTCATGAATTGTGAATTTACACTTATCAATTTATAAAAAGAAATGTATTTAACACGCATGCCTACAGTTTTAAACATTTTAGTCTTAAAAAATTGAAATAATTTTGTTTCAAAAAAAAAATCTTTAATTATTTTTGAAAATGAGCTAAAAAATCTGAAAAGGTTTTTGCATTAAATAGAATTAATACTTTTAACACAATTTCCTATACTATTGATTTTGCTTCATACCAATATTCTTGATAGTTTAAACACAATTCCAAGATTAATCATTAAATATGTTTAAAAATGTAAATTTTACTTTGAAATAATTTATGAATGCATCATCTTTTTTTATTATATTTCATGAATTATTTCTTAAAAGGAAGTGCAGGTTATGCAATAAAACACTCCAGATATTACACTAGCTCTTCATTATCATCTGTTTCTTCACAATTTTAAAAGAAAAAAACTATGAAAATGCCAAATAGTTTGAAAACCATATGAAAATATTTTACAGTTTAAAAGGTTTTAAGATGGCTTCTTCACAAAACTATTAATTTTATGGAAAAATATAAATGCTGATTAGCATAGCTTTGAATGTGATTGTATTGTATTATATTTCAATTTAAAATATAACAACAAATTTTTTTGATAATTCATAATTACTATAAAAAATAGATTTCAATTAATTTTTCTTTTGTAAATTTTAATATTTAAGATTTTTAAGAAATGAATATATAATTCTTAAAATTTGTTTTTCAATTATTTTTTTATAGAAATGATAAAATAAGAAAGAAAAAAAAAGAAAATCAGTGATATTAAGATATTAAAGGAGAAAAATTAAGACATGGAAACAGCACGCCAATATGCTGATGTAAGTATTTGTTGGTATTTTGATAATATTTTTATTATAAAGCTACTTCAAATTAATGAATTTTTGCCATAATAAGCTACAAATATAGATGCTTATTAGAATGAGAGTTAAACTTTGTCATGTGTAAATTGAATAATTAGAAACATTTAAAAAAATAACAATTTGCTTCATATTGAAAAGTATTAGATATTAAGCAATGACAATGACTGTAGTGACAATGTGTAATGATTGATTAATCAGCCAAACAAATTACTAATTATCAGTTATTATTATTATTATTAATATTAATTACTACATTCTGTTAAATTTAAGTCAATTAAAACTTTATAGATAGTTCTGTTAATAATTTGAAACTTATAAATGAACCATTTTCTGTGTTTGCCTACTATTATAACCAAAATATAAACAAAAAAATGCTTTATTGAGGTTTACTTTAATAACAAGTTTTTCTCAAGTTGTCCTGATGATGGACAACTGAGACAGAAAATGCTAAAGTGACTCAGTTGTAGCTAAGTCACTTAAGTTTGCACATTGATCAGATATTACATAAATACTCACATCTAATTACTAAGAAAATTTTTTAATATCTTCCATTTCAATCACATGTGCAACATTTCTTACTATTTGAGAACTGTATTTTAATCTATATCAAATGTAGCAAAGAAAGTTTTATTTTATCATGTTTGTATTGCATTATGTTTGAGTAATCTTAGATTAAAAAAAAACAACAAAATTAATTAGTTTCAATTAAAATGGCTGATGATATATTTCATAATCTATACTAATATTATAAAGAGGTAAAGTTTGTAAGTTTGGATGTAGGAGGTAATTTCTGAAACTACCCATCTGATTTCAAAAATTCTTTCACCAATATTTAGAATGGGCCTTCAGGGGGACATAGGCTGTATATTATTCCGTTAAACATTCATATAAATTAAAAGATATCATCTAGGTAAGCATTATATTTTTGGCATCAGTGGGTGGCAAGGGGCAAGACGCATGTGTATATGAGATATGTAACCGTGTAGTGCAGTCACGTGGTTGGCGAGATATGCAGTACATGTGTCTGAACTTCTACTGAATATAAATGGTGTTTGCTTGCAAAATCTGCACGGGTAAAGTTGCAGGTAACAGCAAGTTTAAAATATAGAAGAAACTAAGTTGTCTTCATTCTTCTGTCATGCCCAATTACCAGGAATAATAATTTTCTTCTGAGAGACAGCCGTTTATTCATTTTCTGTAAAATTATGTAAAACCTGGTGATTGGACATGACAGAAGAATGAAGGCAACTTCATTTTTTCTATATTTTAAATTGTGAAATATACTGTCTGCCATTTTAATTGAAAATACAGTAGTACCTCAGGATACGAAATTAATCCGTTCCGAAACTGAGATCGTATCATGAAAATGTCATAAGGTGAATCATTTTTCCCCATATGATTACATGTAAAACCAAATAATTCGTTCCAACATGAAAAACACACTCAAATTAAAGCTAAGTAGTACATTGAAAAAAAAGTAACTTTAGTAAAAATGTGTTTTGTAGTTGTAAATGTATAAATAACTATAATAGAATAAAAATTGATTAAAAAAATGTAGTTTTATTTGCGGACTTTTGAGGATAGATGACGGTAGAGGTGTAAACTGGTGGAGGAGGAGAGGAAGAAGGGAAATGATACTAAAATTTAACTTACATAACATAAGGTAACAATAACTTAAAAATAACTTAACACTAATTTTTTAACTTTTCTGTTATATATATATATATATATATTTTTTTTTAAAACATTTTATTCACTGCTTTTTGCTGTATTTCCTTCACTTCCACCAGTACTTTAACGCAGCCGGATGACCAAGTGGTCAAGGTGGCAGCCTACCACTCTGGGGGACTCGCCCGGCAGCCCCATTGTGGGCCTGGCTGAACCCATAATGGGCTTGCAAAAAGAGGCCCTCTTAGTGCCCACAGGCGAAAAGAGTACAAAAAAAAAAAAAAGAAAAAAAGAAAAAACTCAGCACTTTCACTTCACTGGATAGAGGTTGCTCGGTAAAATATCTATCCAAAGAGGTTTGGCTTTGCCTAGTTTTTAAAATGTTTCTAAAATGACTTAGGCAAATGTCATTACTCTGAGCAGCAATATGGCCAGTGTGAAGCTTTTTGGAATGTTTATTTTCAATAAAATCAGTCACTTTCTGATAATACAAGATTTCCTTTATCGAGCGAGATCCTTCCAGGACGAAGCAAACACGCAGACTGGGATCAATGAACAGAAGTGAATAAAAAATGGCACTGTGAACTAATGTAATGTCGTATGGTGAGTTTTTGTTTGTACTGTGGAGCAAAATTATGTTCAAAATTCATGTTGTACCCTGAAAATTTCGTATGCTGGGGCATTTGTATCCTGAGGTACCACTGTATATATAAATTTTAAAATATTTTGGTTTATCATCAGTTAATTTTTTAACTGTTTTACATAATTTTGCAGAGGTGTAGCTTCTAATAAAAGGCTGTCTCTGCAAAGTAAAACTTATTTTTGGTGATTGGACATGATGGAAGAATGAAGATGAGTTAGTTTCTTATTTTAAATTGTGAAAATTAATTAGATTTTAGTGGCATCACATATGTTTTGTAAAGAAATGTGTCATCTCTAGATCTCTGCCCAAGGTGAAAAAAATCATACATAAAAACCTTTAAAAATCTTCTTGTAGCACAAACCATACAAAAAATTTCAACTAAATATTTTGTATTGTTTCTGAGATGTTAAAAAAGTAACATTTTTGTAGCACTTTAAGATAGACTATCATGATCAGTACTAGATTTGCTCAGCAGTCTGTATAACTAACAATAAATTATTTAGTTAATTTGGGACATTTCATTGTGTGTTTTGGGCTAAAAATATTGGGTTAAACCAAAAGTTCATTTGGTTTTTAGAAAGAAATAAAACATACTATTTTGAAATAAATAAAAACCTTTAATCCACAATGTATTCACCCTTCTGTTCGATAACCTTATGCCACCTGACGGGTAGTTTCATAATTCTGTCTGTGTAGAATTGGGTGGGTTTCTGATTGAAGAAATTATCGATGTGATTTTTGATACCTTCTAGAGATTGAAATTCTATGCCATTTAAATTATTCTGCAATGAACGAAAAAGATGATAGTCTGAGGGAGCAATATCTGGAGAATATGCAGGGTGACTCAAAACATCCCAGTTAAAGTCTAGAAGTTTTTGGCGCACGTTTAACGACATGTGCAGTCTTGCATTATCATGATGGAATACCACTCCCGTCGATTTGCAAGTTCCGGATGTTTTTGATGCACTGCAGCCTTTAGTTCATCCAGTTGAAGACAATATTTATTGGAATTAAATTAATTAATTGTTTGGTTGTTGGGTAAAAGCTCGTAATAAAGAACCCCTTTCCAGTCCCATCAAACTGAAATCATTACTTTTCTGGGATGCAAACCAGTTTTAGGTTGTTGCACTGGAGGATCACCTGGCTTACTTCAAGATCTCTTGCATTGAATATTGTTGTAAATGATCCATTTTTCATCACCTGTTATTAATCACTTTAAAAAGGGATCATCATCATTGCATTTTAAAAGTGAATCACATACAGAAACACGCTCAATAAGGTTTCATTCACTTAACTTATGGGAAACCCAAACATCGTAACGGGAAGTATATCCAAGGCTAGCCAAATGTCTGACAACAGATGTTTGGGATATTTTTAAGATATCGACTATCTCTCGTGTTGTTTTATGCCAATAATTTTGAATTAAAGCCATTATGGACTCATCTAAGGTTGAAGGTTGTCCTGACTGAGGTGTATCTTCGAGAGAAAAATCTCCCTTCCTGAATTTTGAAAACCATTTCTGGCATGTTTGATCAGTAACTGCATCCTCCCCATATACAGCACATATTTTTTTTTTTGAGTTTTTGTTGCATTTTTTTCTTTTCAGAAATAATAGAGTATCAGACGTCGAAAATTCTTCTTATCTTCCATTTTAATGTGTTTTTTTTCTTAAAAGTTAACAAAATTTTAAAAAATAGCTGTAATTAAACTTACGTAATAAATATGCATATATTCGTAATGTCAGCCTAAACAAGTTAAAACTTGATAAGCACAACAGAGGCACCACAGACAAGCAATTATGTAAATACCTTAACAAACTTTTGGTTCAACCCAATACAAAAAGAAATATTATGACTTGGCAACTTTTAAATTAATCTACTTATTTCATAAAAAGGAGTTTGTTCAGCATTTACAAAGAAGCACTGTTTCAAACATTATAGTACACAAGATATAATTCAAACAACATTAAATTATAGGAATGATGTATGTGTCTGTCATGGTACTCCCCCACAAAGAACTCTGAAAGATAGGAAAATTATTTGTCCTTTCCAACCAATGTCATCCTCTTGATATGAGGGTTCTAGGGATGAATAACTATGGCTGTGACATAGTATGAGGTTCTAAAGAAATTCTTTTTTTCTCAGGGCAATTCTTTGGTGTGATGTCTTATGTATATGGGCAGTCAAATTATAGCCAAGCACTCAAAATGGGATCCAGGTCATCATGATGGATGACATAAATGATCATTCAAGTCTAGAAATATGGTTTAAAATATATTTTAACAACTAGATAGATTAGTCAGCTTAGCTGACTAATCTATCCAGTTGTCTTCTTTTTGTTGTTACCCTCTCTGTCCCTAGGTCTTTGCTTACTGGAGTTTTTATAATTGGTCTGGTTCTGCTACCATTTCATATTTGATGATTTATAAGTGATTAATTTAAAGCAATATGGACTTAGTCTTATATGACCAAGGAGTGAGTCATTTTTGGTCTTATTCTCTCTCTCTTTTTTTTTAATCTAATGTTAGTGCAGAACTTAAAATAGCATCCTCTCTATTTAGAGAGGATGCTATTTTAAGTTCTGGCCATTTTGTTTACCAATTTCCATTTTTAGAATATATTTTAAACCATATTTCTAGACTTGAATGATCATTTATGTCATCCATCATGATGATCAAATTAAAATATATTTCAACATTGATTACTAATAATAATTAACTTTTTGTTTAAATAAAATTAATTTACCTATTTATTACTAAGCTTTAAAAAGTATAGGATATTTTAAGGTAAATTTGGAAGGCAATTTTCTGTGAAAACAAATATTTAATTTAAATTAGTATTTGAACACAAAATGCTTTTGTTGTTTCCAAAAGTATTTTCAGATATTTTAAACTTTTTTCCTCATATGAGTATAACATTTTATGTCTATACCAATATAATTTATGAGAGTGTTATTTAAGTACTGAATATAAACTGCAACTGTGGACATTTAAAATTTACAGTAAAACTTTTGTTTGCAGTTTAATTACAAATGTTTTTGGCTTTTTTTAAAGACAACCTTCAGGTAAAATATAGAATAAATAGAATATAACATAAAAGCTTTGGAGCAACAAATGACAGTTAATTTAAATTTTAAAACAAAAGAATAAAAATAAAATATGATAAATATAAACAAAGAAATAAATAACAAAGTTAAAAAATACGTAATAAACAATACATAAGAAATATAAAAATACATAAAAGTGAGAATATAAAATAAACTAAGTAAACAATGCAAATAAAATGCAGGAGGAGAATACATCATGAAAGTAGAGATAAAAGGATGTCAAGGTTATCCAAAATGCAACTCATAGCAAGCTTTCCAGGTAGTTGACAGGCATTGAGGTCCTGATAGTTGATAGAGCTACCTTATTGGACAGATTTGTAAATGTAAAGGACCTCTGTGTAATGTATGCGAGGCTCATTCCTAATGCTGTTAATGATTTTGGCTTGTTGCCAGCTTCCATTGACAGAATGAGGAAGAGCTTAGGCTGCAAGGGCTGTAACCAGGTTGGACTTCTGAATGTTCTACCTATGATACTTCAATCTTGCTTCTAAAGATTTTAATTGTGGCTCCTATGTATTGAAGATCATATGCAACTCTCATGTCTTTAAGTGGAATGGTGTATACTCCTGGAACATTGCTAGGGTTAGAGGATCCTTATTGTTACATAAAAGCTTGCAGATTGTTGGATTCCATTTGTATAGGATTTTTTGTCTGGTGGCTTTAGTAATTTGCATATACATATGATGGCAAGGTCTTGCATATCAAATAAGTATGTAATCTGATGTTATAGAATCATCTGTAAGGTTGATTATTGTTGTTGATGGGTTCCAATTAGAACTTATCTATAAGAGCCTCAATAATACTAGTTTTAAATTCAAAACATTGAGCAAGAGATTTGATATACTTGAATTCTTAAATCCTGTCACAGGACATTTGACAGTATGTATAGGCTCATTTAATTAATCTCTAAGACTTCCAATTTGTAGTGCAAGAAGTCATTAGAGGTCCAAGGAATGAAAAGCAGATTGTAAGTCAGTTTTAAAAAAATGTTGGTCTTAATAACACTGTCTCATATAGAGATAAAGATATCCAAAAAGTATACTTCGGAATTATTCTCTTGTTCAAGGTTTAAAATGAAGCTGTTTGGGTTAACATTGATGTCAGGAAGAAATTCAACAATATTACACCATGGTTTCCAAGTAATCAATGCATTGTCAATATATCTTGCATACATCCTTGTGCATACTTCAGTAAAATTGAAGATTCCAAAGATCTTAAGAACAATTCACAAAGATCTTAAGACTAATTCACATTTGTGAATTAGTCTTAAGATCTTTGGCTACCTATGAGAACCAGTGGCGTAATGGTTCAACATATCTGGCGCCTGGGGGCACGACACTTTTTTGGCACCCCCCAAATCTTGTTTGTCTTGGAGACCATTTGGCACCCCTCTGTGAGTGGTGCCCAGGGCATGATAGACCCCCATGCCCCCTTCGCTATCCCCGCGTTTCTTTATGCAGCGCTCGAGAAGCGCTTTACAGCGAACACACTGAAGCTGGTTTCTAATTGGCCAACACTGCTTGTGACGTCATTTCGCTACACTCTCACTGCGTAAAGAAACGCGGGGTATGCTAGTGATGAGAACACCTCTATTCTGGACATACTGTACATGGTGCCATCAAAAACAAAAAAAAAAAGAAGAAATATGTGGCCAGATGTGCCAACTCTAATATATATGGAAGTAGCATAGAAGTATGAAATTTTATCAAGGAGGAAGTCCCGTAGATGACAGAAACATGGTTCCAATCTTATGAAAGGATATAAAGCCGTGAAGTCAAGAACTGTGATGTATTTTTCATTGAGAAGTGGCAAGTCCTGGAGGTTCTTCACAAGAACTAAATAATGCTGTAGTCATAGATAGTTAAGTAAGAAATTTGTTGAGAATGCATTCAATCTGGATGGTAGATGAGCAACTTTTTTCTATGATATGTTTAACATTTATGCCCATTTTGTGAAGTTTAGTAAAACCAAACAATCTTGTGTAGAAGGTGATAGACAAGAACATTGTTACTAATTAAACACAAAGAGAAAATCATGAAAAATAATCATGGCCAAAAATTACATGAATTGTGGTATGCATTTTTGACCGGAGGGGGAGTGTATAAATAAACAGGGGAGAAAATGGCAGTTTTTCTAGAATGTACTGCAGGTCATTGGTTCATCTTACTTATTTTACAGTATATCGGTTTATTATTTATTATTTTACAATTTTAGCAGTGTATCGGCATATTATTATATTTTATTGTTTTAACAGTGTCTATTATTACGTATATTTTTCATCTTATTGCTTGTTTGATTTTAATGTTCTATGCATCAAATTGGCATGTTAAATGTAAGTCTACAACATTTTTATTTAAGTTATTTGCAGTACATGAAATTGTTACCATCCTTTTAATATTGTAGCACACAGAAATTCTGATCTGTAACCAATATTTTATCATTGTCATTTTACCAATTGTCACAATTTCACTGTATTTTTCGTAAATGTGCTAACATCAATCTCAAAATTATGGAAGTGGAATTACAACCTAAAAAACTTTTTACTGTTAATATAATCTAACTTGCATGTTTTTTCTTAAATATAGTTATTGTACAGCATGCTGAGAATGGACTTAAGGTCCGAAATGCATTCATTTTTGAAATAGTAAAGTGATTTTCTAAGGCTAATCTGATGTCCTGTGGTGGTATAATAAGTCTAGCAATAGAGAAAGGCCAATTTAGTGCTTACAAGCTAAGAACATTGTTCATGTAAAACTTGTGAGCCAAAAATGTTTAAGTGAAGTGTTTGATTTGAGACTATAGACAATCCAAGTGATGGTCCGATGCCAGTATACAACTGGTAGCAGTTATATATGCTTGGTATGCCCTCTTGTATAAGGAATGGGATAAAATAATCAAATCCTTAGATTTGTCAACCTGTATTAAGATCAGCATCATTATCCTTAAGCTATTTCTTGCTGGCAACCACAGAGTTTAAGAAGAGCTAGGGTTATTGTACTTTAAATTTTTCTGAATGGTAATAGTGTCCTCCATCTAAAATACTTCTGTTGGATTTCACTAAGCACTTCAATTGCATGTTCCACTTGAATTATCTGAAAGAACTCTTTTGGATAATTCTATTCTTTCATTTTGTTTGGTTCTGTATTTTACCCGAAGAAGGTCTTTAAAAAAGACTGAAAACATCTGTAATTAAACTGTTTTGCTGAAAACAAAGGTTTTAGTATGAATTATGCTATTCAATAAATTTGTTAAGTTTATTTTTATAATTAATAATTTGTTTGTACCTGGTAAATTTATAATTAATTGAAATTTTAAAATATATTTTTGAGTATTTTTAAATTAACTGAATATATTCACAATTGTAATCTTTTTATAATGTTTATTTTATTATAAAGTGTTATATTTTTATTAATAGTGTAAATTGTTAATTTACAGTTTTTATTACAAACTGTCAAACAGAGACCAATGGATTTATTAAAACAAATTAAACCAGAAACCAAATGGTATGCTATGTGTTTATATAATAATAATAATTGAATTATATTTATTCCTAGTTTATTCTTTTAATTTTTAAATAATATTTTATTAAAAAATTTTGCTGATATTAAAATACATACAAAATTTTATATAAGTTCATCATATTATAAATTAAAGTATACTTACATAAGATTTGATTTTTGTGCAACAGAGATAAAATGAAACATTTACTTTACAGACATTTTTTGAATTTTATAATGAAAATAATGACAATGCAATATTTAAAAGAAATTCATGAAGTTAACATAATATAGTCAAATCAAAAGCATGCTATTGTGATATTTTCATATAAATTATTATAAATATTGTTTAAAGAAAATTATAACTACCTGATGTAATGAATTTCCAGAGAAAGTATGAAAGTCATTTATGTAGCTAAAAAATGTGATACATATTCTTGTAATATGAATGGAAAACTAAGAACAAAGTATATTAATTGAAAAAGTCTTTCAAGTGTAAAAATTAATATTCTGGTAGTCTCAATAAGGAATAAAATGCAGATAAGTAATTACAAGATATGTAACTTAAATTTGTCAAAATTGTTTGTGTTTTATGCATTAACATTGTCAGTGCAAAGGACACATACATGGCATCCAATATTTACAGACCCGAGGACACCATATATGTCCAGCATTTTATAATGCATATTTTATATTTTGTTTGGTCATTAAATTGAATGCCATATTGTTGTCTGTTGTGTCATATGTGCTTTATCAGGAAATTTTTTACTTATTATTGAATATTTATTTTTATGTTGACTAATAGGAAAAATTTGGGGCCTTGTGTATATATATATATATATGACTTCATTATTCATTCTTCATCAATAAATAAATAAAAAAGAATTTTTTCAGATAATGGACTTTAATGTATGTACTTTATGTATTTTACACAGCAGTCATGACTGTGTGATTGGTAAGGAACCTAATTATTTTTGGAACATTTCAAGAGCATTTATAGTTCTAAGAATACATCAAAAAATTCTGATAAAAATTTGAAGATTGTCATATAGTACAATCTTGGTAATTTGATATATAGGGAACCTGAACAATGTCAGATTAAGGAGATTGTTGGATTGTTGAAAATTAACACATTTTGATAAATTAATAATTTAAACGCAATAAATATGTGATCAAAATTGAAAATAATTGAGCAGATTAACAGATATGGAGTTATATGTTAATGATGCAGCAAAACACAAGTTGGACTACTGATCAAACATCTGAGAGTGCTGCTGTCAATGGTAATCTATGTTGCCCAGTTGGTTGGATTACCATCAAATTTAGCAGAAAATTTAAGCTACCATTGGAAATCTTGTGGGAGGTACAGTATATTTTTTGGGGTTGATTTTTATATTTATACAACATTGTTATAAGATACTTTTCCTACTTTGAGCAGCCTGAGATGATGACCATAACAGCTTTTAATATTGTGCCTAAGCTCAAGTGTTGAAGCTGAGGTTCAATATAATGCCATGTTTTGTGGGAACTGCAGTTTGAACTAGTGGGAGGCTTGTCTATGACTTGGCAACAGTGCCTATAATATCTGAGAATACTTAAGGTGCCAGATAATTAGATGTGTCAAACTAGTTAATAGCCAGATTGCACTGTGTTTTCAATATTAATGAAATGGAATATCAAATTTGGAGAGCTCTATAGAAAATTGAGGTCCAAAGGATTAAAAAACATTACAATTAAGTTTACAAAATACTTGATTTACTCAAACCAGTTTAAGCAAATAAAAGTCAAGGCCATGAATTGAATGCTTGTAGTACTCAATTTGTTGAGTTGGTATTGGATATGTTAGTAGTTATAAGTTTTTAGTGATACTACTATCTACATATCATTTTTAACTTGTTGAACAAGTTACTTTTACATTTATGACATGGCATTTGATATCATGCTTATTTAAGCTGTAAATATCCATTGATAAAAACATTTTAAACTGGATTGTAATTGTATCTTTACCATAAGATGTTCTTTACCAGAAGGTTTTTATTAGATAATAGTCAGACCTTTCTTCTTATACTCAATTACTTGAAATGCCATGAATGAAGATAGGATTACAGTCCAGTTTGAAGTATTTTAGAAAATAGAGGCAGTTACTTCAGAAGTGAAATTCAGAATTATGAATTGAAGCTTTATGACTTCATAGAGCTCATTGTATTTTCAAAAAGTTATCTTTATCTATCTTTGTTTTTAATTATAAAGCTATATTAGTTTTTGATTAAAATATTTCCTGATTTTTTACCAATTTTCAAATAAATAAAATCTATTCATTAAACTTTTCTATAACACAATAACAGCAACAAATATCAAATCTTTCTCAAGAAGTCAAAAACTTTTATTTGAAGCATTTTCAGGACAAATATCTCAACATTGGAAATATAAACATTCTAAATTCTGAAAATATCATTGCTCGGTTTCCATAGCAATCAAATGTTCTAAACTCAGAAAGCTTATAAGCATTTTATAGCTAAATAAACATATATTAAAATTTAATAATTTAACATTAAATGCACTCCATTTACAATTGCATCCCACTTGTAATGTCTATTTTCACTGAAAACTCTTTATCACACGCTACATGTTTCAAATGCACTAAACTTTTCTATTTCTTGTTTGGAAGATTTTTTATAATAATTTTTTCTTTGACAGGTATAAGAAGAGAATCCAGTGGTGACTATATTCATAATAAACTTTATTATATTTAAATTGAAAAAAAATCTACTTTGTTTAAGATGTAAAAACTGTTTAATTTTTCTTTTTTAATGCTTCCAATTTTTATTTGGATCTAACAATTAGACTTTTAATAATGATTTTCCTATAAGGAGCAAAACTTCTACTTTATTGGAGCTTTCTTTTACAAATATTTAACATTCAAACATTTTTCAAGCTTTTTCCAGTTTATCTGTAGATGTGTATTCTATCTAATGTTTTAAAATATTTAAAAGTATCAAATTCAAACATTCTTCCTTTCAATATTGGAGACAGTCCATCAATTCATTTTGATGTCTTCTGGTAGCTTAATTCCAAACATCATAAAATTAAAAACAAATTTATTTTAAACTTGAAATATATAAAATAAAATATACAGCTTTGCTTTCCCATTACAAAATCAAATATTTCCATTTTTTGTCACTAAATATTTATTTACNAATATTTCAATAACCATAGTAATTGTTATATAACACCTACCGCTGAAGAGAATTGCTGAAAATCAAACGAACTATTTTCAATTTGATCAATTTTCTGGAATGTTTACAATCATTCTATAATCGAACCAATATGCAATAACAAATTCGAATTTAAAACAGTTCGAACATTTGGTTAAAAAATCAAAATATATAAAAATATTTATAACTATGTCTGAAATGTTATCAATTTAATACACCTAAGCACTCAATGAAAACTAAACATAGTTGAAAACAAAAAATCGCATCTAAAATATTACAGTAGAAGTCATTCTTCAGGTTAAGCCTTAATGCTTTCCCTCTCCCCTGTGGGGGAATTTCGAAAAATCCCTTCTTAGTGTGCGTTTTTATGACGTACCCTAACTGTGTACAAAATTTCACCTCTTTAGGTTCAGCAGTTTGCTCTGGGTGATGATGAATCAATCAGTCAATCTCTCAATCAGTCAGGACAAGTAATTTTATATAATTAGATAAATCAGTGTTAAGTAAGATTCACTCTACTTCCTAAATTTTTTTTTTGTTTTTTACCTTTCAAATTACCATTTCATTTTCTTAGTAATGAGTCATATCCCCTTCATAGGCAATGTATCACTTCATAGGCAATGTATCTTATTGTTGTTTTTAGTATCTAGACTTTTGTTATTTATGTTTTTTCAACATATTCTATATTTTCTTTTTTTCCAATGTTTCCAATAGTATACTTTCTCACATTTCTTTTGAGTTTGCCAATATCGTGTAATATCTAGTTTTATCTTATGATTTCTTTCCTCTTTGTCATTTATTATCTTGCTAAAAAGTGTTAGATATCTTTTCAAAGTTATCTTATGCTTCATTGACTTGCTCATGTTTCATAAAAGCTTTTCAATTAGATATAAAATATAGTTTTTACTTCTCTTCTTTCTTTACTTACTTTTTATTTTATTTATATATTTAGTTATATTTTTCATTAAGTTTCAATATTTTTCACTGATCTTATAATTTTTCCCTAACATTTCATCTCCTAAATTTTTTCCAACTTGAAGAAAATATAAATGCTGTCTTAACTAATGAATGGAATACTGTTAATAAGCTTTTGCAGGAATTTAAATCAGTTTGTATGTCCTTTCTGTATACACTGAAATTCCAAATAAATCAGATTCTTTGGTAATCTGTAAATCTAAAAAATGTTCTTTTAAAAGTGGTTCTTGTTTCTGTTGTTTTCTAGTCTATATCTTTAGATGCTAATTGAAAGGAAGATTGCACAGGAAAATTAAGGAAAACATATTTTTATAAAGTCTTTTCTGTATAGCTAACATGTATCTCATACAAATTGTAATATGTTCATTAGATATTTTTATAATTTTATTCTCCATTGGTAAGTTTATAGTAAATTAAAATCAATGGATAATAAAGAAGAATTGGTTACAAAGGCTTAAGAGGATTAAAATGGGAAGATATATTGACCACTTCTGATTTTATTACTTGTGTTAATCAGTCTTAGAACAACCATCTTTTCTCCAAATTAGGAATATTCTTACAAGATGGAGAACATTTCTCTGCTTACTGGTCCCATTTAGTATATTTCATTAGGCTTATTTTAAATTTGAAAATGATTGTTACAGACAGAAGAGGGAGAGTATGTACATATTTCCTATGTATTGGAAATTATGGTTAGAAGTAAGGTTACAGTAAAGTTATCTTTTTTACTCCAAAAGAAAATAGTCTTATGAAAGAAGAGGAACCAATCCAAATCATTTGTGAAATTGGGTATATCACAAGAAGGTTTTAGCTTGAAATAAAATTAATAAAAGTTATTTCTCTCTCTCCAATGGATAATATTACAGGAGGCTGTTGCATACAATATTTAAATTATTGCTTTAAAAATTTATTTCCTGCCATGTATTCAATGTAAAAAGAGATGAAGGTGATATATTAGTGTTTGTGAATAATAGTCAAAGTGCAAGTATCTGTTGCAATTTTATAAATAACTTTGATAAAGTGAAGATTCATCTTTATCAGTAATAAGTTCAGCATCATATATAATCAGCATTATTCAGATCAGTATTTTACCTTAAAATGAGTAAGAAAATGTATTAAGCTAACTTTTAAAATTAAATGTTGATTCAATAAATGATTACATATATAGTACTTTTAATAAAAGTTAAATATAATCAATTTAATATTTTTATAAAAAATTAGAACAGATTTTAATTAATGTATTAAGTTTTTTGTAAAAATTTTTAGATTATAGGGAAGACTAATTGTAACTTTAAAATTGAATTTTAGACTATTGTTTTAGTTTTATGAATAAAATACCTAACCAAGAGAAATTCTGGCAGTATTTTTTTGTTAGCATTTTAAAGTTTTTAATTTAAATTCAATATTATGTATTTCAATTAGTTATTCATTAAAAAAGATAGTCCATTTCATTTGATATTTAGTTAATTGTAAGTTGCAAAACTATACAGACAAAATGTATATTGTAGATGAACTTCTGAATAACTTCACAGAAGGTTATAAAAAAAATGAAGACCAGAGCTTGAGCCTCATTGTAAATGAGGTAAAAACCAAATGTTTTATTAACAACAAAATTTAAATAAATATTCTGGCAGAGCTTACAAATTGATGGTAAAAGTATGAAAGAATACAACAGTTGACATATTGAGTTCAGTTATTACAGTTAATGATGATAAATCAAAAAGATTAAAAGAAGTGATAAAGAGATGTTATGGAATGTATTTATCTAGATTCTATTGCCAGATCAGCAAATTATAAATATCCGTATTTACTCGCATATAAGACGAGGTTTTTATCCATTTTTCACTGCTTCAAAAACCTAGGTCATCCTATACGCGCGAGAGAAGGATTCTTTTCATTTTTTTGTATAATTTTTGTAAACTATGTATTCACATATTTTACTGGATTCTCACCTTCTGATGTTTAAAAACAAAAGTATTTTATCTGGGTAATTTGAATTGTTCTTGTGTATTGTCAGGAGTAAAGATGAATAGCAATAGGAAAAGCAAAGCTTTTGAATTGAATTCCAAAAATACATGGGAACTCGATATAAGTTTTAATTCACTCCCATGTGAAAACAGATGATTATTTGGAAACTCAAAGAGACTCATAAGTGTAATCCACAAAGAGTGAATTTGACTGTTAAGGATTGGCAAAAAAAGGTTCCCGATCATCCAGCTTTACATGAACAAATTATGTTGTCGATTTTACAAGATTTTTCCTTGAAGTTTAAAATGCCAGTAATTTTTGCGGGACAATGCGAGCATTTACACGCATTTAATATTTTATTTGTTATTAAACGAAATAAAATTAGAATTGTATTAATAAATCTAATTTTCTTTGTTTTGATCTTTAAAGTCACACCTTGTCCTATATGTGAGATTGTCTTATATTCGAGTAAATATGGTGTTTTGTTATGTATTAGGTATAACAGGAAAAATATTTCTTTTAGGACTGATTGTCACAAACAATAATAATATTGATTGTTATTTATTCCAGCAATTAAAATGAAAACCAGTTACTAAGTTACAAATTAAAAACTTTATTAGTTTAAATCAATAATTTTTCAACTAAATAACTTGTTTCTTGATTAACTTTTATTTTTAAAATTATATTGTTTCTTCATTTTGAATGTTTACTCATGTCATATTGACATACTGCAATTTAAAAATGTATCTTTAGAGTAGAAAATATTGAAAAAACCAAAAAACTTTATTGGACTTTTTGTTTTATTAATAATGTTTATGTAGATAATTGAATGAATTATTACATAAACACCATATTATAATACATATGTCCATCTAATTTAGATATGTAAAAGATAATCTGGAAGTAACAAAACAAGTAATGTAAAAAGAAATTTTTAAAAATTATCTTATTGTGTGTTTTGTAATAACATTTCTTTATAATTTATTATGACTAATTTATTGTAGTGTCAGCAAATAAATTATCATATTATGAGTTTAATATATCATTATGATCAAAGTAATTAACTATATTATATTATTTTATAATTATGCAATGTTGTTAATTTATTTAAATTTCTGTTGTTTAATTTTGTTTGTTTGTTTATTTATTTCTGATGATAATTTTCTCAGGAAATCTCTTCAGCAGAAATTAATGGATTTATATATAGCTGGATGCTCGACATCTTTTAAAAATAAAGTGTGTATATATATTTATATAAGACAAATATAATTTTTCATTTAAATTTAAATATAAATTATCCTGATTATAATTTTATTATTTTCAGAATCTTTTTGGAGGTTCTCAGTTATTAGAGAAATTGGTTATAAAAGAAAAGTTAAATTGTTTAGTTGTTAATTTATATCTTGGAAATGAAGGTTATTCTCTCATGTTAAAAACTAGAACTGGTTGTGATACAGAAACTATTCGTCTACCATATGAGGTTAGTTTGGTTACAAGTTTTATTGTGTGAAAATTTTTTTTTGTAATTTTTTATGTTACTTCTTTTTAAATTATAGGAAGGAGAAATTTTACAATATATTGATAATGAAGAGGTATGGCATAGATTAATATTAGCAAATGTATATAATATAAATATATATACTAAACAGATTAATTTTATTTTAGCTTCCTCCACTTTTAATAGACTTACTAGAAAGATCCCAGGTAAGCAACAATTACAATAAAGTTGAGTCTCAATTGAATCTTTTTTATAATTTATTGAAATTTTATTATTTCAGGCTAATCTTTTTTATAATGGCTGTGTTATTGTTGAAGTAAGAGACTACAGACGTACTTCCAATCCTTCAACCTGTGATTATCATCATGTCTTGTTAAGACCTACAACTCAGGTGAGAATTGAATTAATGCAGCTAATTTAAATATATTTAAAAATGGAAATATTAAAAGTATTTTATATTTCTAGACAATTATAAGTGATGTTGGAATGCTCACTAATGATGGACAGAAATGGACTTGGGATGAACGGCAGGCATTAGAAGCTGCTCTGCTGTTAGCTACTTCTGAACCTTTATGTCTCAATCCGTCTGTGTCAGTTGCAATATTAGCTAATCATTTACATCATCGCAAGCATTTATTTTCAAGAAGATCGTTTAAGAAGTAAAATATTTTTCATTTATAAAATTGAATATTTAAAAAAAAATACAAATATCAGATTTAACAAATAAATTGTTTTATTAAAAATTTTTAGATTAGCCAGAAAACATTCCCAAGCAAATATAAATAAGAAACGAAAATTTGAACATTGTCCAGCTCCTCCAAATCTTAAATTATATGATTTTCTTGCAAAACGTAGAAATAAATCTAATAGCCAACCTCTTATTAATTTAAAACTGTCTAAACAGGTAAGTTTAATGGAAAATGAAAAATTTAAATACAAAAATTGATCATACTAACAGTTTGTGTTTTACAGGTTACTGATAACTGGAAGCAGCAAGAAGTCAGTTTGAAATCTCCAGAGTCAATTGAGGTCTGAGGTCAATTTTTATTTTATTTAGTTTGTTTTTTAGCATCTTTTAAAATTATGCTTTCAAATAGGTTGAAAAATATGCTATTTCAAATGCTTGTTTAAAAGATCTTAAAGATTACACAGCAGCAGATCATGATTTGGTATGTATGAATTATATTGAATTAATTTTAAAGTTTTTAAAGCTTATTTTCTAATAAACTTTTTGTTGATTGTAGACTGTTGTAGAAGAATACATTATGGAAGCAGAAAAAACTCCAGAGAAGAAACAATATACACATATTACAATATTATTTCGTGCTTCTGCTCAAGAATACTTTGGAAAGTTATCTATTGGTCAGGATGCACAACAAATTGGAACAAGCTGTTGGTAGGTATAACAAAAAAATTAATGATAAGGCTATATTTGTACGTTTTAAAATTTTTTAATGAATTTTTTATTTTTCATTATTGTATAGTTTTAAATTAGGAAATTCTGAAAATGTAAAAAAGTAAGTCTGTTTTATTAGTTGAAATTAATATTATAATTAAAATAGGATGTAACAACAATAATAATACAAATATATTAAAATTTTAGATACATCGATCAGTTCACAGAGATATTTACTGAAGAAGGTCGTAAACATGTGAAAATCACTCATTCTGTTCCTGGTCAGCCACCTAAAATAACTCATACACCCAGGCCTTCAGAATTTATGAATGCTATTGTTAATTCTTCAACTCTGGAATTAGCTAGTGAAATTTCTCTAGCTTCATCAGAAACTAGCAAAATTACAGTTAGTCATATATATATATATTTTTATGATATATCAGTAATAGATTTTAATTATAAATTATCAAAAAAATATATTGCTGTGGATTTAAATTTTAGGCTGAAACTACAGATTCAGCAATCAGTAAGAAGATGTCAATAATATCCAAGTTAGTTTCTTCAAATACTAATAATTTCTCAAATTCTGTTGAAGCTAATAATAGTAAGTGATGCAAATTTCATACAAATTAAGATGAATGTACATATTTTTTTTACAAAATATGTGCTTTAGATCTCGCTGGGTCTTCTAGATCAACAGTTGCATCACTTGCAGCTATAGATTCATCTTCGTTGTCTCAACCAAAGTAAGTTTAAAATTGTTAAAATTCTTTTTAAACTAACAGTAATGTACACTTGAAAATATTTTTTATTTAGTTACTAAACTGATGCTTAGCATTTTAATTACCAGCTAAATATTATAATTGATTATTTATTTATTTTCATTTTATAACTGCATTTTTAATAAGTAAATATTAGGAAGCATTTGTAGAATATAAATCTTTGAAATAATTTGAGGTAAAAATAATAACAAAGCAAGATTTATTAATTGCATAAAAGAAATTAATGCATTCAGATATACTTACATTAATATACAGTTGAGATACTCAGTTAATTAATTTAACAATAATAACTACATACAAATTAAGAAATCTATAGTGATTCAAAATTGAATGTGATTATAACATTGTTGCTACTTACTGTAGGAAGAAAAAGGGAATTGCATTGTTAGAAAATTTTTCCTTGTAACATGTTTCTAATATAATAATTGAATTTTGTTTCTTTCAAAAAAATATATTTAGAAAATGTAATTTGCTTATATGCAGCAACAAAGCAATAATTCAATTAAAGAATGATTTTGATTATTAGTTTGTTAATTTAAAAGTCTGAAACAATTTCTTGTATCTGATGTTGAACATCATATGAATGTTTTTCTTATCATTAAATCCTTTTCTTATTTCTTAAAACTTATTAATCAAATAGATTTAATAAGTTTTAACTTTTAAATTTATTTTATTCATAAAAAAACATCTGAAGATGAAAAAAATCCCAAAATGTTGTCCAATATCTAATAAAGGATTTCCTTAAAGGATTTTTCAGACTTTTAAAAATAATGATTTTTTATTTTGTTTTAAATCTTCTCAACAATTTTTTATGTATTTTATCCAGTCGTTGTAATTTCACTACCATATTTATGCTTTCTTCCCAAATAATATAATTCCTAAACACTAATTTTCCTCTGCATACAACCATTGATATGTCTAAGGACAACTGTATTCCAGTATTCCAGGACAATATAAACATTAGCCATTTGTCTTATTGAAAAAGTTTAGAAGTTTACTAATGGATGAATTTTATTTAATTAGTCTCCCAATGTATATTCCTGGAGAAATGTAAACATCTTAGAATTATAAAAATCTATTTCTTGATAAAAGAATCCATTTTCAAAAGTAGATTTTTTTTAGGAAGTTTGGATAATATTGTCAATTGTGTGAAGCAAGAATGTAGACATAGTTCTAAAAATGCTTTTATTTCTGCTTCAATCACATTTATCCAGTCATTAATTTTTGAGTCTACTTTATAAAGGATTTAGAAAAAGTTAACTATTCATTACATACATTTATATTAATTTTTAACAGATTGTGAATTTTTGCATATGAAGAATTATATAAAGTATTAAAATAATTTAAAATTCATATGTCAAGTTTAAAATAGAGCATGGATTAAAATAAAATTGAGATAAAATAAATGACATTGAAATTTATAATAAAGTAAAAACAACTACAAAATTAATCACAGCATAAAAGTTACAACTTAAAATTAATTAATTAATTAATTATGTAAAAAATATTTTTAAAATTTAACAATTAATTTCTTAACAGATGAAAAGAAATCACATTCTCCTGATAGCCATAATCATGTTTTGATGCTATAAGCTTTGTGCACTTTAATAACATTAAGTCATTAGCTAAGAATATATATACATTTGTAACTATTTCAACATTCTAATAAGCAAAAATTCTTTCATTTCTTTAGTCAATATTGGCTTGTCTCATAAAACTTTATCTTAATAAACATTGTTATCTCAAAGAGATACATTAAATGGTGAATGATATATGAATACTTGGCTATAATGTTGAAATATGTTCAAGAAAATTAATAAATAAGTGGAGCTGATATAGTAGAAACTGTCTTTTCATTTAACTAGCTAGACCAGATAGAGACCAGCTTTGTTGTTATCTTTTAATGAACATAATATTTACATAACAATGTAATGTCTTCTAACATAAAAATTAAAATTTACAATGTTAGAAGGGTTGTTTATATAATATACATTGTGATTCTCAACTAAGTTTTCAAAAATTGCAATTCTTTTACCATGAATCTCGTTAAGTTTTACAACGATTTTTTCAGGAAAACTTGCAATTCAAGGAAGTAGTGACGTCAAGAAAAATTACTGCTATACTTTTTTAAAATTTATAATAATAAAATTAAACCATCATCACTCATTTCTGCTATACTGTACAACATGGATAATATAATCATGTTCTCTCAACCAAAATTTACAATATTTTTTTTTTGCTTCTCAGTCATGATAAATTCTACTAAAACTTTGTCCAATTTCATAACGTTGTTGATAATTAAAAAATAAATAAACCATTTTAATAAATTATAATACAAATATAAGAGCCCAGCTTGAAATACATAGCTGCAATATAAAGAAAAATAAAATAAAAACCTTTTTAAAAGTAACACTATTTTCTTGACAGACACTATTATGACATAACATACAATTGCAATTTTTCAAGATGAAGTATAAAATGTCTTACCAGATAAACAACAAATTTAATTTCAAACAATAAACAAATGGGAGGAAACCCATAATTTATGTCATTATTTCTTGTGTTTAAAAAGTATTTTTTTTTATATATATAATACATAGTTTTTTATTATTTCATTCATGAGTTTACTTACACACATTTTTACTAATATTAAGGNACTTTATACATTTATTTATTATTTGAATAATATTTGTGCTTTAAAATTCAATTTCATTACCATTACCTAAAATAATCAGCATATTCTCTAGAATAGTTTCTTGAATTTTTTGTTGTTGCCAATGTTGACATCATTTAGAAGGTTTGTAATTGTATTTGTCGTCACACATTCATCAATGTGAAAATCATACATTGTTTTTAAAAAATGGAACAGACTGAATTCTGTAGTTCTGGCTAAGAGGGTTTATTTAGTACACTAACTGTTAGTTCATAACTGCAAAGAAGGACTAAAGATTTTAGTGAGCAGCAAATATTCCGTAACTGAAATAGGAACAGATTAATTTTTACACTAGTAATTTATGGTTGCTAAATGCTTATTTTAGTATGCCTAAAACTCCAAGTTTAGTGAAATAGCATTTCAAAAATGAGATACAGGATTAACTGTTTGGTTTCCAGAAAACTGGCTAGTTTTCAATTGGTGAGCTGTAATACAACTGTAGTTTGTCATGCAGCCAGTTTGTTTTGGTTTCTATCACATAAGTATGAAGCCAATTTCAATGTGACTGCTGGCATATGTGTTAAATACAATTTTCATTAGTTTCCATTGTTTATTTTAAATGTATATTTAGCATGTGTTCAGAGCACTAGAAGATCTGAATCTGGACCACTTCTGGTCCCAAGCTTTCTAGATGTTTAGTCCATTATTGTGTTTATAAAATGTGAATAACATAAGAAAGTTTAGTTCTCAACTGTAAAAAATATAATGGAAGACATAAAAAGTAAATAAAAATACACTTTGTTTTCTTAAAATATAGAATATCTCATTTGTGGAAAAAAGAATGATAATGTAATTTTTACTATTTCACAAATAATTATGTTAAGAATTATACAAATAATATCAACTATTGATAAACAGTTATGTTGTATTTGGTACTAAATTCTTTTCACTTTGTACCTTATTTCAAAATAGTGAAAGGGAAGTTTCAGAAGTGTAAACAAGTTTAAAACTGTCATTTGATGTAGTGAAATTTAAGGGATCAATTAATAACTCATATCAATAAAATAAAAATTGATAACAACATATGATGTAATCATAATAAAATTTAGAAGCAAAGTAAGAAGATTCAAAAACTGGACTAAAATGCTTCAAAATACTATATAAATAAAATATGAATTGAAAACCAAGAAATTTAGATAAAATTATTTTATTTCATTATGATACAAATACAATAAAATAAATTGAAAAAATAAAAATTTTTAATGTTAATAATATCCAATGAGACAGGTTTAAGACTCAGTATTGCTTATCTCTCATTTTAGGGAAGTAAAATTTAACAGTCAGCTTCTAAATAATTATCTGAGTTATTAAACAGAGAAGGGAAAATTACTGGAAATTTATCAGCTTTTAAGATACAAGTTTATAGCAGTGTCTAATATTAGTTATAGTGTGTACACTATAACTAATATTATATATTAGTTATATAATATGTATACACTGCTCTATCATTAATATCTGTACCCAAGGTTTTAGACAAAAAACATGATTTATTGTGTTTGTAATATCTTGTGTTGAAATCTGTCTGCTAAGCTTACTCTTTGTGGCATAATCTCTAAAAACTTTTTTATAAATATTTAATGAAATGTTCCTCTATTCAGCCTTCAACATGGGCATCAGTTCAGCATTTTTCCATGCACAGTCTTCTAGTTCATACAGCTGACATCTCAATCTACCCCAAAGATATTGAATAGGATTGAGATCATGGCTATAGGAAGGCCAATCCAACTTTTCATCACCCATGTCTGCAAAACACTCCATAGAACCTGAGCAATATAGTTTGGTGCATTATCTTATTGGTAAACAGGAACCTTTTTCAAAGTACTGTCACAATGTTGGTAGTGCATAACTGTCCAGAATAAACAGATACCACATAGCATTTATGGTTTCATCAATAACAACTAGTGAGCCCAAGACTTACCATAAAAAGCAGATTTAAACTATGATACAACTACCACAAAACCACTTTTTTGTTGAGATAATACAATCTGGAAGAATTGTTCTTCTGGAGTTTGTTACATCCAAGTACAGCCATCCAACTAGTAGATTGTGAATCATGATTTATCTGTTCATAGAATGAAATTCCACTGATCTACAGTCAAGGATCTGTATTTATTACACCATGTCAATTAGCATCTATCATTTCTGACAATGATCATTGCCTTGGAAATAGCTTACATGATTATTATAGCATGTAACCCATAGCATGGACATCCTTTTTACCATACTTGGGCTGATAGTTATTCCAGGACTCTCACACAGTGTTATCTCTTTCTGTCAGTTTGGGAGGTTTTCTGGAATTTTCCTTGGTGGATTCAGCTCTAGTCATCAGCATTTGCAGGTGCTCTATATGAGTTATCACAGTCATGATATTGCATATAGAACACTTGTAAATGTGGCATCCCAGTATCATTTGATGTTAATTTCTCTGAATACAGCATTTTGCTTACTCCTATTTGCTATGGCTTGTTCAAAGCCCAAAAAACATATTTATAGCCAACACAGTGTTGTATTGTTTACCTGATATCTATTTTTCATATCTGGCATTATCCAGATATTAATGGTAGGGCAGTGTACATATATTTGATGCTTTTGGAAAAATTGTAATGGCAGATGAATGAGTTTGCAATATGTAAAGAATTTCTCTTGTTTTTAGAGATAATTTCATTTCTCTATGGAAGTTGCTATGTTGGACAAGATGCTAGCTCACATGATTCATGAAGTTGGATAATGGTGGGGCATTATCAGTCATTTTGATGTGAATTCTTGTTGTTATGAATGCTGTTTCAGTTTTTTCAAAATGAATAGCTTTTACTATTATTTTGCAGTCTTTCCATTTACATTAAAGTGATGAGTGTTGTTTATTTCACATATGGTTTATAAATGTTAATATAATTACCTGGATACTATTAGTAATGAAATCATTTAAGTAATTCTAGGGTTAAAGGAGTATAGTTTAGAGCTAAACAGTTACCTGGTAGCCAAGATTGTTTTTTGTTATTGTAGCCAGCATCTTGTCCAACTAGTAAGGGTAAGATGGCTGATGAAATTTTTAAGCAAATGTCCTGTCTGAGGTAGAGCTGAAATTCTTCTTTAAAAGGAAGAAAAAACATTAAAAAACAGTGAATAGCAAAAAAATTGGCTGAAATTCTTGATCTAGTTGCATTTTTCCATCATATGTTTTATTGTAAAATATTTCTAAAGTTATGTTTAACATGCTTTAGCAATTTCTTTCTTTTTTTTTTAATATTGTATTGTAAAATGTTTTAACTGAAAAATAATCAGATTGAATATTATGAGTCTAATGCTGATTTTATTACATTAAAATTTCATTAACCATCTTACTCCATGATTGAGATAATATGGCTGATGATGTCAAAATCCAGAGTACTTTTTGAAATCACCTTACAGTCTGTTGATTTTTAAAGTGATATATCAACTTGATACTAGACTTTGTACTTTATTACTGTGGTAACAGAAAACATGAATTGTCAATTTGTATTTCATACTAGCGGTTAAAAAAAATCATGACATCTTCCACAACCTACACTAATATGACTAATAACCATAAAAATGAGTCAGTTTCTCATTAAAATTTCTACACTTTATATAAATATTAATATAATAAGTTATACTGAACATTAGATGGGCTTATGCATGGTCTTGGAAATTATATACTTCATCATTAATTTTGATATATGACTTACAACCAATTCAATTTATGATAGGGGTTCTTGAATAGAACTCGGTCATAATTCAGGAACTAACTGTATAATTAATAAGAAGAATTTTTTATAATGTTACGTTAATAATTTGCATTGAAATTCAGTTGTGTAATGTTCTTTGTTTTGGAAATAATTATTTACTTAGTGTTAATTTAGAACTTCTTCAGCATAAATTATCGACTTTTTAAAATTCACATAAAAGTCATTTAAATGTATAGAAACTGAAATGGATGATTGTATTTATATTTTGTTATTTAGGGCTCGGAGTCCTTCAGTTGTTACCAGTACTCAAGGTCAGTATTTTATATTAATAATAACACATTGTTTTTTTAATTTATATTATTTTACAACGACAGTAATAATAATAATCTCTAGGTGGAAGTGAGATTGTGTTTTCACCTGTCAGCAGTCCTTCCTCCACAGATCCTCAAAATTCTTCTTCCAGCACTCTTTTGTCTCCACCACAAAATATATTATCTGCTGTTAATATCACCAATTTAGGAATTGGAATACCAAATTTGGTAAATTTACTTCGTTTTGTATTTTCAAGTTGTTTCAAAATATCTTTCTTGCTTAGGAATTAATAGGAATTCTCAATAATATGAACATCCAAATCTGATGGTTATATATTAAAGCCAGATTATATCGGGCTATATTACTACTACTATTATTAATTAAATGCTAAGTAATTATTAAAATATTAATTTAATAATTATAATTAAATTAATATTTTAATAGTTAATTTAGAAGGTTCTGGAAGAAAAGAATTAGCCTGAAGCAGGACTCAAACCCGCAACTCTTGATTACCATGTTGTCATATTTCCAGTTACACTACCCAGAACTTATTAATTTAAATATAAAGGTGTTGTAAGTAACTGAGTATGGTTATATCTAAATTAATAAGTTCTAGAAGTGATGATTGGATAAAGGTCTGGATAGAGTAACTGACAACACAGCCATATGTAATAAGTGGGAGTTGTAGGTTTGAGTCCCACTTTTTGTTCTTAATGTTTGCCTCTAGTGCCAAACTACTTAACATTAAATTAATAATAATTGTAGTAATTTAGCCCGATATAATCCAGCAATTGTTTGGCTTTACTGTTTCTCAATATATTTATTTAAGAATTTTTAAGCAAGTTTTAATAATTTAAATTGTTAGTTTAGAAAAATCTTATTGAAAAAAGTACTTAAAGTTGATATAAAGAGTATCAGGAACAATGTAGAATGTAAAAGTTGTAATTAAATTATAACCAATCATTAGTCCTAAGTAGTAGTAGTAATAATAATTACAATAGTTATCATGATAAATTTAAAAATTCTGAGACAAGAAATTTATCTAGAATTATCAAGGTAAACTTCTTGTATTTAAAAGTAGAAGCCTGTTAATTATACATTTAGATTTATACACAGTTAGTAGATAACTATTTGAATGTTTTAAAAATGAAATACTTTTTTTTTTATTTTCATTTAGGTAACACTATCAAATATGACTCAAAGCAGTTCAGTCACCATACCATTGGTAACTGCTTCACAGCCAACTTTGTTGTCATCATCAAGTAACATAGTCATGGCAGGAGTTAGGAATCAGGATGCTTCTTCCATCTCTACCACTTCTAGTCTCTGTTCATCCATTTCTAGTATTGGAACAAGTGTAAAAAGTTTTTTGAAACTAGTTTTAAAAAAATACATTTAAAATGTGCATCTAATTGGGATTCATTTCCATACAACTTTCAGATGGGAAGTGCTGATGTTAATCCTGTGAGTGTTGAAACAGAAAATGTTTCCTCTGATGTTGCTTCAGCTGTCATCTTATCACCAGGTTAATATTATAATTACTTATTGAATTATGTTCTTAGTTTATAGCATCACTTTTAATCAGGGCCGTGGAGTCATAGTCGGAGTCGTCAAAAAATCCGCCGACTCTGACTCCTTTTTACTTCCCAACTTGTAATGTATATAAAATGCAAAAGTATTGGAATCGTGTCAAATTTGATTCTCCAAGTTTCTTTTGCAAATCTACACGTTTGGAGACATCCCGAACCCCTCAAAAAAAGTCAATAAAAGGGGAAAAATTTGCGTGAGTGTGTGTTGGCGTCTAATTTGTTTAATTTCTTTATTTTCTGTTCTTAGATAATAAACAATATCTCAGAATAAGTAAAGTTTAAGAAATGAAATGTGGCACTGTAGCTTGCATATAAAGGAGCATTAATATTATTAAATTTTGGTTCTTAATTAAAGGTCGACAGGGTGAAGACATAAAAGTGGTCATGTGTCATATCTCTTATTGAATATTTTACTCGTTATTAGCGTTCAAAATTTAAAAAATAATAATAATAAAATAAAACTTGTCTCTACCCTCAAAGTAAGCTTTTTTGTCATTTTATAATAGTACAGAAAAAACCTATTAAAATGTTCTCACCTAAGATGCTAGAATGTATATGGGGACATGATTTAGTTCAACCACTTTGATGCTTAATAACTAATTCTTGTGTTAAACATCTGACTCTGATTCTGACCACTCTGACCACAGAAATTATTAGGCTTCAAACAGGGTGAACAAAATCATGCCCCACACACATAGTCTAACATCCACACCTATAGAAAAAACCTCGAATCTTTTGTATATCTCAAAATTTCAAGGTGTCCTGAGTCCAAAAATGTAAAAATTTGGGAGGGGTTGTTTTTTTGACTGAGCGCTACACTTTCCCTTTGTTATATATAACAGCCGGAAAAGTAAAAATTATCGAATACATATTTATATATTACTTAGTCTTATAGCTTTGGAATAAAGAGTTTCTACGTTCTATCTTTATTAGAACTCTATTTATTGAATCTTTTATTTTGAGGTCATGTGATGACATCAGAATTTCCATGTCTCTTTTGGTAACAAGTCCGCTCCTGGTCAGAGTTAGAGTCTGATGGTAAGGAAAAGTCGGAGTTGGAGTTGGTAGATTTTTACGCGACTCCACAGCTCTGCTTTTAATCCACTGGTTATACCGTTTCCTTTAAATCTATAGATTTTTTTTCTCTTTCTATTCTGCAACAGAGAAGGGAGTCTTTAAGAGAGGTCTTTTCTTAACAGGATAGATTCAGACATATACATAAAAATTTTTGAAGATGAATTTTGTTTTGTTTGAGTCTAGGTTGGGACTTTTTTCTTATTATTATTTTAGTTATTAGCCCAGTGTTTTGCTAATATTTTCAATTGTGAATTGTCTAATATTGTTTAGACTTTAGATAATAGAAAACTTAATTGTAAATATAAAATTAAAGACATTTTTAAATTAATTTGAGGACATTTTGTAATTTAACATTATATTGGAAGAATTTGTTGAGAAGAAATTTTTTTTTAAACCTTTCAGTCAAAATGATTGTCAGTTTATTAAATAATCCAGTACCTATGAGGCCAAAGTGATACCAGATTACCAAAAATGTGAATTACTGAACATTTTTACATTTTCTCAAAAATCAATAAGTTATATGGAATATGAGTGCTGCAGATATTGCTGTACATTTTGTAACATCACATGCTGCTGTGTGTTTCTGCTTTTCTTACATAAGCTCAGCATGAAACGGAATATCTCAATTGACAGAATTTAGTTGCTTAGTCTGAATGATGATCAGACTAAAGTGTGTTAAAACTAATTGAAAAACTTGCAAAAATGTTAATGAACTTGTTATTGTTGAAAATCAACATTCACAATTATTCATATGCTTTTATTTCTTTTATTAATATATTTTCATATATTTGAAAACTAAATACTCTAATATTTAGTTTTCAAATATATATACTACTTTTGTTTAGCAAAAGCTACAACTGCTCCAAATATCAAACCTGTTTTTACATGTGTTGCCCTCACATTGGATATGGGACAACATATATCAGTCAGTGCATTACTGAATACAAAATGTGTACTAACTCTAAAGAAGTAAGGATCTTTTAGCACAATACAATGTAGATTAGCAACAGTGTCCAATCCTATACAAACAAGGTGCTGCAATGAAATGAGTCATTTATCCTGATTGTATCGCCTGGATATTGTAGTCAGCCTCCCAACATGTAAAAATGTGCACAGTTACATTTCCTACTTTTACCTTGATTTCCATCCAGTGATTATGTGTTATCTTTTGTAAATATTTTTGATTTGACAATATTATATATTTAACAAATTACTGTTTTGATCAGAATATAACTCAACCTATTATTATTTATTTTATTTGCATATAGAATATTAACAATTTGATTTTAAAAAAAAATTGGTTAGTTATTGAAACAATACTTGACTTTCATCTTTATCAAAACATCATTCATTGTCATCATTCCTGTTTCTTACTTCGTTGTCATCTTCAGTCTCCTTGATCATCATCCACTGTTCCATCCAAGCTGTTGATAAGATTTCTCAAATCCCTCTATAATTGTGTCTTCAACAATAATTTCTTATAATTCTGTTATTAATCTAACTTTACAAGAATTTGTTGCATTTTTTTACTTTTTATTTTCCTGCCTTTTATACAGAGGGAAAGTATAGCGATGGGGCAAAAGTGACTCCCTAGATTTTTACATTTTTGGACTTAGAGCACCTTGTACTGTCCATAAATGCAAAAGAATTCTGGGATAATTTCTATATGTATGGATGTTTGTGTGTGGGGGGCACGATTTTGTTCACCCTGTTTGAAGCTTAATAACTCCTGTGCTTTTTGTCGAAAATTTCTGAAATTTTGCTGGACAGTTTGTTTATTAGGGGATTGATGCTATTAAATCTTGGTGATTATCACCATTTACAATTTTTTATAAAACTTATCCCTACCCTCAAAATTAAGCTTTTTGCCGTTTTATAGTAGTTAAAAATATAAAAAGTTTTAATAAAATATAACAGATGGCACCACCAAAGTTTTAAATGTTGCCGGGAAAGTTGAGTAACTCATTGCTGGTTTATTATCTACTATTGCTTGTGAAACTTAGTCTCATTTAATTACATTTTTTTTTCTTTTCAAAATTTAAAGTAATTTTGAAAAGAAAGAATTAATCCGCACAAATGAATTTGATTGATTGCTTGATAATTTCTACATCACATAATAGATATACCAGGTGATGATAGTCTCTAACCTCACTTAACGGCTAATTTTTTTATACCGATCTATAAAATTTACAATCTCACGGTAATAAACACAACTTATACTTTATATTAATCGTTTAGTAAGTAGCTTGGGGAATTGCGAGAAACTATGCTTTTGTTTTTGCAAAAATTTCTTTAAACGTTATAAATGTTCTCTGTTTTTCAGATGCTTCTTCGTTGTCTTCGGGCTCGATGACGCCGCAGCGAAGACACAAATTCCAGATGGCACTGCAGAGACAGTTCCATCAACAGGCCAAACCTCAACAACCATTGGCGCCTCGAACTAAGAGCAAGAAGAAAACGAGTTCCAATTCGTCATCCAAATGACGTCGGTTCGATTTTAGCCAACGATGCGAGCGTTTTAAGAAAAACTTCGTCGTTTTACGTTCCTGATGCATGTTTTTATACGAGAGAAACTTTCTCGATACGTTGAACGAAACTGGATTTATTCGGCGCGCGGAAATTCAAATTTTATATGGAAATTTCCATTATTTATTTTTGCTGAGATGTTTATTGTTTCCAGGAAATTTTATTTAATAGCGTCTTTATTTATGCTGTCCCTAAATGAATTTTAAAACATTTTTTATTTTTTCGATTTATCGCCCGAACTGTATATATTTTGCGGTTTTATCGTGAACGGATTATAATTTTCAAAGTATTTAATATTTTAGGATAACGATAATTAATAAATTTCTGCCTCGATACATTTTTTAAATGCTGCCGACAACGTCGTGATCTATATAAAAGCATTACATCTACGTGTAACAATAAAAATATAGTTACATATCCGATTTTTAACAAATTGAAAAGTTTGTTTATATATGAATTCTAAATGGTTAACGGCAATTCTTTGTATCGATGCACGCAAATATATATATATATATATATTTGTATATTGTCCTCATATTAAAGTTTTATATATATAAACTGTTTTTCCGCCATTGTAACTTTCGTTGTTAATTTTTTTTTAAAACCAATTTTACTGAATTTTCTTTAGCAACAATATACAAAAATGCAAACTCGTATAAAACTCGGGATTTTTTCTTTTTTTTTTTTGTACATTTTTTAAAACAAGCGACTTACAAAGGAGAGGACCGTATTTAACGAGTAATTTCCAAATTTTTCACAATTACAAACGAGAAATATTTACAAGGATTTTGATCCCTGGTCATTATACACAAACTGTACAATGGACGATACGATCGTCGCGCTTAAATGGAACAATTCAGATTAGTGGTGTACAAATCTGGTGACATCTGCTCAGCAGATTTACGGTGTAGTTCGAGTGTGCAACGTGTTCTTTACTGATAAAGTCAAAATAAATAAAAATATTACGTCATTTTTACCGTTTACGAGGTTAAATTTCGTACGAATGATAAGTGATGGATGTACTGTACATCTTAAATTCGTTTTACGAAGGTATTGCTTACGCCGTCCGAATCGTTTTGGTTGTAAGATAGAACGAAGACGCTTTATCGATGCAAAATTGCCCTCCACGTGAACGATACGTACTGTACTTGTTTCGGTATGACGCTATCACAGAACATTCTAGAAATGTACGAATTTAAGTTTGTTCCGTGTATTCCGAAGCGATGATTTCCCTCCTTTTCCATCTCTCCAAAGGAAAATTTGTGGTGGCGGAACTTTGCACGTTTCTGGTCCTCAGCGGTTTGGGGGAAGACATTCCGAAAAATGGTAATATTCTGCTACTAGAATGTTCCGTCGATTCCCCTCTCGAATTCTTTTTGTCTCTGTGTCCTAGAGACAGTCCGGACAATATAGAAGTGGAAGCGCTTTTTGGCAATACTTTGTCGACATCCGATTCGGACGTTTTTGTCTTAGGATCTTCCTGTTTCGGTCTGCGGCGAGGCATTTTGATTGTTATAGTCACTTCTTCGTTAATGTCCGACACGTGAAACGAAGGAGAGGTGGGATGCCTGTTCTTGCCGTACGGGCGATTTCCCCCCTTCTTGTGCCTCTCGCCGTTCTCATCCTCCGAAGCTTCGCTGATTTCCAATTGAGGCACTATGACGGGTCCTCCGTCGGCACGCGACAAAGGCACCATAACCGTAAATGACGTGGTCACGTCTGGACTGTCCAAAGATTCTGAAGGACTGTTAGACATTTCGGTGCTGGATGCTTCGGCTCGAGAGATCTCGGCCAGGGTCAAAGGTCGAGTAAGACTCTTCCTTCCTTGTTCGTTGGACGATTTTCCCTTTGACTTCTTTTCCCTTTTTCTGGATCGATCTTTAGATAGAAACTGGCGGAGATAATTCTCTTCTTCCTTACTCACAATGGGTGGACTTTCGTTGGGTAGAGTGCTGCTTTTATCGTCGTAGCTGAAAATTAATTGTACGAATTAGTGTGTCGATTATTAAACACGGAAGTTTAGAGTTATCGAGTGAAAATTACTCTGGTGAGCTGTAATATCTGCGACGAAGAAGTACGTCCAGAGCTTCTGGATCGTCCACCAGCAATCTGCGATAAGCCGCGTCTAGATTTTCCGCGGAAACCTTCAACAGGGGGAAAAAATTTAAAAGTAAGTTGCGAATATACAGAATGTATAAATAACTTGTTTAGCTTCTTACTTCGAATAGTTTTTCGTTGTTGTCGATGAGACTCTTCACAACTAAAATGACGTCGCATCGTTCTTGAACCCTGCTGACGTTTTCGACCAGGAATTCGTAGTCTTTTCCGGTTTTGGTCATACGAAGAATGTTGGGTCCGAAGAGGGTAGCTAAGTTGTGAGAATCCATTTTATTACCTGGTAACTAGACGGACAAATCGTTACGAAATCGCATTTTTGTGTACAATTTACGAATAAAACTAAGATACCTACAAATTCTTTGTTTTCGGATAGTCTGTCCGAAGAGTTATCCGCTACTTTGACTAGAAAATTAAGTAAGGCCCACAAAGTGTCTCTGTTTGTAACGGGCAGAAGATTTAACAGCAGTTGCAACATTTCGACTCGACCTATGGGCAAACGGGGTCCTGGAACAAAACCGTTGCAAATAACTCAAATCGTAACACAAGTGAAAATAAGCATTTGTCAAGAAATAAAAACTAACTTTGCGTGGATAAGAAAGCTTGATAGAGTTCCCTGGTCAGAAGAGGTTCGGGTAAATCGCGAAAGTATTCTTTGAGAAGTTGAGCAACGTCGTGAGGATGATGCTCATCGTTTAGTTTCACTTCTTTGCCACTATCGAAATCGTCCCTCAGCTATAAATAAGTCGAAAATTCAATTTACTAATTAATTAAAAATGATAATTTTTTCTAGAGTAAATAATAATTCACTCGCCTGTCTCACTCTCTTTTTTGAACTGCTGACGCGGAAAATACCTAACACGTGTAGCCCTAAATTTAAGAAATAATAATAATTTTGTGATAAATTTGTGAATTAATACGGATAATGCAGTTTATTAAGAAACAATACCGTAAGTTTCTATGTGTCTGAAACAAGCAATGACGACTGCGGGAACTTGAGGTCCATTGGTGTAAAGACTATTGGTAGATCCCTGGCTCCAGCCATCCGAAGATCCGATATCCAATCTACCTAGGTCCAGACAGGTGTGTTTGGCGATAGACAGAGATTCGATGGATCCGCTGTCCTGCACGGATGAATCTGTTAACAGTTGGAACAACAAACAAAATTACAAGAAAAAATGCGAAGCTCACCGGAGTCCTGGCCAGGGAAGACGCAGAAGTTTCGCTAACCGTGTCGTTGGATGGTGCTCTTCCCGATGACACGTCCTCCTCGCTTCTACTGGCCACGGGAGTGTCGGGCGCTTCCCTCAAAAGAGCCGACGACCTCTGTTTAACTAACCTCTCGTTTTGTAGACACTGACAAATGGGGATACCGAACACAAGTCCTTCGGACGGAACTTCTGACGAGGAAAGAAAACATTCGTTGTATATTATTTCATATATTGTATATACAGTATAATAGTATATATATTGCAAAACTTTACAATAGATAAATAAATCTATAAAAGGTATAAAAATTTCTTTACTTGATCGAGATACCCTTTGCTTTTCATTCGTTTTTTTTCTTTTAATTTAAATATGATGATATTTTAATTACCTCAGATTAGTGTAAAAACGAATTGGAATTTGTTTTCCAGACAAATGTGTGATGCCTAAAGGCGAATTAGAAAATTGGCAAGTTCCATTTCAAACTCGAATCGGTACTCAAGAATTTGTTATTATTCAGCCATTTCATTACGCGTAATTTCGATTAAATGAACAGCGCCATTTATAGTTAAAATATAAATCTGTAATTTTTAATTGCGTTCACCACACTGGCTACTCCATCGTTTGTTCAGCTACTCCCCGAAAATTCCTGGGGTTTTTCGATTCGTCTGAATTCGTTTCCGGGCATCCAGGACGGTAGGCTAACGCCATAAGACTGATTCACACTATACAACTGACCGAAGGAAGGCTACCGACCATTACTGTACCAACAAACATTGTATTGCGAGTTTTTAATGAAGGTTTTCACATCGACTGTTACAGACACAAAACGTTACCAACAGTTGTCGGCCATTGTCTTTGGAGAGAGAGTTTTGCCTGTCGATGTCTATCCATTCTAGTTACACGCGGCTGATGTGAACAGTCAGTCGCCTGTTGTTAAGTACTGATGCTTTTGGTGCTAATTTTTTGTTTTTAAATATGAGATTATGGGTACGAACGAAGCGGGTTTTTTCCCCACATCCATCTTGGGTTCAATCAAACTCACAATGGAGGCGACCGGGTGGTGTGAAACAAGACACGTTGACCATGAAAATTCCGGACCGGATTGCTCGTACAAATTTGATCCCGGGTTCCCCAGAGTGGTAGGCCGAAGCCTTTATTTTCTCGGCTCGGCGTTTGAATGACGCTAAAATTATTACACGAATAACATTCAAACGTCAAAATGCTAAAATCCGTTGGAAAATCTTTGGTATTCAAACTAGTGGAAACTGTGAGGTTGAGACGAGAAACTAGGAAAGAGAAGGAAACAAAACCTAATGAGATAATTTGCGTACTAATTATATTAATAAATAAATGTTTTTCTGTTAGAATTTAATTGATGCAGTAAATAAAGGAAAGGAAAAAACACTGTATATAAATAAATACTAAAAATCAAAGAAAATAAAGAAATAAACAAGAAAGTTTATTGAAATTTCTACATTAGACGAAAACATTTATTTATTTTGTGATGTGAGATATCGAAACAAATAATAGACCCATTTCCTTTTAGGACTTGTTTACAGAATTGAATTAGATTAGTTGAAACGAAATATCAACATACTACAAGGTATACAACGCCTCTATCTTATCCATTTATTAAAAGATCTCCGATATTTATTATCCAGATTATCGGGCACTTTTATGGAAAATAAACAAAATCGTCAGTCAAGTGATTCTTTAAACTTTCAAAGTACTGTGTTCCTCTATTTACCGTTTTCTAAGGCTAAATCCCGGCGTTTTCCGTCGTTTCATGATACTATCCCCATTTCTGTATTGTAATTAATAATAATTCTTTTTATAAAATGTAAACATTACATATATTGATAATTATGTAACTGTAAATGATATTTAAAATTTTAATATAAAAAATAATAGAGAGTAAGATAAAAGAGAATGTAATTTGAAATAATGAGGAGCAAACTAATGATAAAAATCATTCTTAAAAATAAGCAGAAGACATTTAAATTAATGTACAGCTTCTTGCCGTCTAGTTCTTCGAGGCGTTGAGAGTAAAATTTTGATGTCTTATATTTTACTTTTATGAGATTTTAGATATTTTTGCTAATGTACTTCTCGCCCCTTTTGAATGTACTATTTTTTTTTTTTTTTTTTTTGTGAAAAATCTGTTTTTATTCAAACGTTTTATGTCTTTCTATTTTCGACTCTGCTGCCACGTGGGTACTAGAAAGTCGTTTTTCGTGTCCATCGTAAGTTCCATTAGGCCCGCAATGGGGATGACCGGGAGTGAGAAACGGCACCAGACATATTCGTGACAGACCGTCCACGAAAAATTATTGAATTGCCTCTCCTGGATTTAATCTCGCCACCCTCAGAGAGACAGGCTAACGCTGTAACCGCCTTGGTCATCCGGCCTCGAACGTTTTATGCCATTGAGTTTGAGGTAATAATTGAGTGGGGTTAATGTAGCTTTATTTTATCGTGTGTGTTCATGAAGTAGATCTGTTAATGCTATCGTGATTCATTGAGAATAAATCCATTTTTATTTTAGATTATGAAACTAGAATACAAATGAATTATTCGGGACTCAATGGACTTAACACTCATATCCTCATAATTATTACTATACGAACAATCATCTGACAATCATCATAACATTGATATACAGATTGTGCTTTTGTTTTTTATCCGAAATGCAATACAGTATGTATATTCGAAAATGACGATTTCATTCAATAGAGGAACAAAATAAATGAAATACAGTGGAACCTGCTTAAGGTGACTAACCTTGGGACTAAGATAAATGGTCACTACAGAAAAATAGTCATTATAGAAAAGTGGAGAATACATACAGTACATTATAACAATCTCCGTGACACATTGTTTTGTAGGTTTTGTGAGTTTATTTCTATTAATTTTGACAGCTGTGATTTTAAATAGCAGAATATATATTAATTGTGTCAAAAACTGTATAAACTGTAATCTTCTGTTTGGAATTTCCCACTGTTATGTCATCTACATCATTTGATTCTCCAAGTATCTTCTCTGAAATGACGCGTCTTTGTGTGTGTGAGAAAGCGATTTCATGATTCAAACGAGCCATTTGATACATTAAAGTTCTGAATATAAAGTTTCTCTGCAAATGTGAATGCCAGACACACGAGCATTCATGCCATTCATTTGCTGAAACCATTTCAGAACAGCAGCATTTATCTCAAAATTTGCTATCTTTCTTACTTTTCTGAAACAGTCTCCATTTTTATAAAGTTTAAGGTATTCTGTCTTGCATTTACGAATGTTGTTAACACATATTTTACTTATCCGGAACTTTGCTGCTGTTTTTTTGTTGACTGTTGGGTTCAAGATACTTGATAACCTCAACTTTTTCTTTCAGAGAAAGCTCTCTGTATGGCTTGGTTTGAGTTGTAATTGAGGACTGCAGAGCTGTAGATGAATATATCTTAGATGCTCTCAGTAATGAACAAAACATGCAAAAGTACAGAATAAACTAATGTATGACAAATAGGAAAGAAACTCAGTACAGTAGAAAACGGTGTGATATTTCAGGAGTTTTCTAAATTCTGCCTGGTAAAGTTGCTAGACATTTAAGATTTTTATAGCCTAAATAATTATAAAGTCCAGCCCAAAAGTAACCGAAAATTTTAATCACTAGTGCCCAGATAGTTAGATGTTGACCTAAAAAAGCATATTTCAGAGATAACGAAATTATTTCTCATTTTTCAGTTTTTAGAACGTTTATTTATAAACATCGCTAAACCCGATGAAATATAGCTAATCACCAAACATAAACTAGCCCGATGGATTTACGGCATATGTTTGGTGATTCGTTTATTTAACATTTTTAATGAAATATGGATTGAATAATTTCTAATGGTAACTGTCGTACTACAATAATGAAGCATTTTCTGGTAATGGAAAATACTTTTGAAGTAAATATTAAAATATATGAAGGCAGATGTTGACCTGCAAGTAGAATTAACTAAACACACTCAAGAAAACCTTTAAATATGCAGCCGTATTTATTAAATTCTAACGTTTTCGGTCATATTCAATGACCTTTCTCAAGAAAAAACCGAAAAAATCGAACTCCGAACTTGAATTAACGATACAAGCGTTTTGGAACGTTTTTTAAAAATAATATTCTACTGGAATAACGCCATCTCTATATA